>NW_008680788.1:162915-167366 GCF_000695815.1 Acanthisitta chloris
AGAATACAACGAATAAATTCAACCAAAAAGCTCCAACACAGAAAAACCCTTCATGCTCGGACTGCTCAGACAAACAAGCTTCTCTACTAAATCCTTTGGTGCTGTTTCATCTCTCCTTCCAGTCCCAAATCTAACAAGCTCTTCCAATACCTGCAAAATATTTGGCTAAAGCAACTGTTGTACATTTTTAAAAAACAAAAGAAAAAAGAGAGAGAGAAATAGAACTTTCTGGTTGTCCCTAGACTAGAGAAGTGAAAAAAAGAGGAAGTCTTTGGATAGAGCAAATGAGGTTTTTAGAAGTATATGCATAAGGGTGACATATCTTATTAACATGTAGAATGGGGGTGCCTTGACAGACAAAATGGAGATTAAAGTGAGTCCCATTAGTCTCTTTGGGCAGTCAGACAAGTGGGAAAGAACAGATTATATTGTGGTCAATGAAGAATTCCTGGACACTGACTAAAGTGAGAAATGGCAAATTAGTGGTATAATAAGTTATTTTTCTGTACTAAATGGAAGATGATCTGGGATTGATTCTTGTGTCTCACACTGAATTTGCCCAAAGCTCTCCTCTAGAGGTGGTGTGCTGGAAAAAGCCATATGTAGTTGTCCTAAACAGACTCAGGTACTATTCTAGCCATAAACACTGCAGTTGTAGACCATGACAGCTGCAGTGCCCCTGCCTGTTCTAATTTATGCATACATTCAGCAGCACAAAAATTTTCACAAAGTGCAAAGCAGGAGCCGAATAAGAAGGTATTAAGCTATGTCAAAGCAGTTTAGCTTAAACACTTGACTGTGTAGGAAAAGATGCACACACAGCAGCATGGCACACAATTTGGTTATATGAGGTGAAAAAATCTGAAGAACTCATTTGGAAGCCTCACTCCAGCCTGAATTCAAACAGACTAATCTGAAAGGATACTGTGCATGGCTGCATGCATTCCTTCCTAAATTATCATGGGATTAACTCATTCTGTAGACCTTTTGGTACCTGAAAACTAAACCCAAAGTAAAATGAAAACAGTGGTTCCAAGTATTGTCATGCTTGGGGAGATTGCTGGCTCCCTGCAGAGTCCCATGAGCACTGGACTGAGACATCAAAAAATTCACTTTCAGTCAAAATCCAGGGTGCGAAGCAGAGAAGTTCAACTCAGTCCACCAAGGATCCTTAAATGACAAGAAAGGACCAACACTCCCAGCAGCACAATCCTTTCCTGACTGCCTGCAGGTCTCAGTGCAAGAAACTAAGCCCTTTGCTATCCTTAAGAGGATACTGCACTATCATCTGCCTGCTTTCATTCACAGAAATCCAGCAGGCTTTTTTAGAAGGTGAGATTGTACATATAGATATAGATAGATAGATAGATAGATAGATATACATATGATGCAGTCAGAGGGGAAAAATAAATCTAACATATGTGTTTTGAAATATTTTACAAATAATGTTCCCCTTCTGTCTCGTTTACTGCAACATTTTCTCCCTGTCCCATCTTTAGCTAAACAGGAGCTGGAACAGAAAAGGAGGGAAATGTTGGTCTACTGATCAAGAAAATCACTCTCTGTTGGCACAGGTGTCTCATATTTATTGCTTTTTTCCTGTTCTAGGCAGTATGAAACAGTGATTTTACAGCTGGGGATTTCAAATATAATTTTGTTTACTTATTCTTCCTGAGATGATTTGTCTTTCACCTTTCTACTTTGAATGGATTATATCTCTGTATCTTCCACAGCTGATATATATAGCTCCACAGGTATTTCCCACTTCCAGGCAAAGCCTGCTTAAATGTATTTTGCAAGCCTATTTAATATACAGCTTCAGCTGTGGAGAAAAAATATATATCAGAACTTGATCAAAATAATTTTTCAAACAGTTTGAGGTGAAACCACTGACTTCCTAACTTAGAATACAGTATCTCTAAGAGAAAATAAGAATTTCTGTGCCTTTATGGAAGTGATGAGCACAGCTTTAGAGTAAAGTCTTGGTTCAACTTTGCAAGTGGAAAGGGGAATTGAAACATTTTAGACACTGCATCCTAAAAGAAATTAGAGAATTTAATTTTTCAGTACAGAATAAATTTTCTAGCAAGTTAAAAGCAAATCTTCTATTTAACTGACTGATTACACTAGTTTCAAAAGTGCCATTCCAAATATTAGCAGGCTGTATGAAAAATGTTCAAATCAGATAGTTTCTCTCTGAGAAATTCTGCAGAAAGTTGTTTCATCATAAGCACTGGGCTATTTTCTTTGAAACAAGCAAAGGGTTAATGATGCAAATATACTTGTATGAAAATAATAAGGGATCAGAGCTAAGATTGAGGCCTTTATAATATACATATTGTCACTTTTTTCTGTAAACATTAAAAAACTTTGGGCTGGCATTAATATTCCATATTCTCCATTCGATATGAACTTCCAATCTATGGTTTCTCTTAAATGTAGCATTTGGAATGTGCATGAAGTTTAAGGTCACTCATGCTTATACTGTACAACCAAAGTATCAACCACGTCCACCCTACAAAAAAGTGGGCAGATGAACTCTGCTTTCAGTACTCAAACTGCCTCTACCCAACACTCAGATATCCACAAGACGCTTATATATCTCAAATGGGAATTACAGGTGATCTAAGCAAACATTTATGTTTCAGCATAATGACTTCCTTGCAGGAGAACTTCCATCAGACCAGATTGCTCCAGGTCAATTAAGATCAATACATGATATTAGTATCAACTTCATGGATTTATACTGAGATAGATAGATAGACAGATACATATAGATAGATAGATAGATATAATTATATTGATATTAGTTGTATAACCAGTTCAGTATTCAGTATAACCCTAGCATTGTGGCCTGCTGCCCTAATTTAAGCAAGCACCTACAACGATCAGCTTCAAATGCCCTTGTAAGATCATGTGTTTCAATGTAGAAGTACAAGAGTTTTACATTGGCTTTACAGCAGCGACAAGCTCAGTTCAGTCACATGCTATAATAAATTGCTCACAAATACTCACCCGAAGCTATGGCTTGGCAGGGGTGAGGAGCTGGGTAGAGGGGGCAGTAGGAAGAAGAGAACAGGGCTTTGCTCTTTGCTAATGTGGAGGAAATTTCTAGCTGGAGGTGTTGTCCGCACTTACATAAATAAGATATTCAGCAAAAGGCACCCTCAACTACACAAGCAGACTTTCTGCTGCAGAGGCAAAAGACAAAGCTTCTCCATAACTGCTGCACCATCTCCCACATCTCCTATTCCTTGCTCAGAGCCTTGCTCAAAACCCCAACGACACTTTCTCCACAGCTAAAGAAAGGTTTATACAGTGCAACTAGATTCTCTGCCCTGGACTATGTCAAGCCTGAAGTGACCTGAGCTTGAAGTGGAGCATGAAGTGCCTGTAGTGCACCTCGCTGCTCCACCTGAAACCTGGAACACATTGGCAGTTCTTTCAACCCAAGTGGAAAAGTGAGCGTTAAAGGCATCATGATCAGGCAGAGTAGGTGGGTTTGCTTTTATATGAGAAAACCTGAACAAACACATGGATACAAAAGGAATTCCATGCAGGAACAATTTTAGAGTGTGTAATAGACTTATATTTCATGAGTTCTGATTTTCATTAGTTATGTGCACCCTTTGTAGCTACAAGTAAAGATTTAAAGGGAAAATATTTCTAAACAAAAAGGTCATTATTTCACAGTCAGATGGGTGAGATTGTTTAAAATTATGAAATACTTAGAGCACCTGATTTTTCTTTGTCTTCAATACTACAAAGGCATAAAGCTCTTTTTTCTAAAAAAAAAGTCAATGCTCATTTCCAACTGTAGTAAAACAAATCAGTCTACTCAAATTTGACACAGAAGCAATTTTTTTGTTGTCAAATAAATACATTTTAAACAAAAAACGCTATTACATGTGGCTTTGATATTCTATTACAACAACTGAAGCCTCCGCTAGCCTATATTTAATTTGCAATTTAAAGTCTAAAGATTAGCAGTACTCAAAAGAGAATTACTGGTCTGGTAAAAAAAAAAATCAGTTCCTAAGCCTGCCTTAATCAAAACTCAAAATCGGGCAACAAAATGTCATTCTGAAGTGTTTGCTTTATATACTGTTGGGAAAAGGGTTGCAATGTTAACATTTCAAAATGAATACTTTTGTCGAGTTTCTGTATCGTTAATAAGCTTGCCATTTTTAATTTAAAACATGAAGGAAACATTTGTATCCCTAATAATAAGTAGATGGAAGATTGTACACAGTTCAAGAAAACAAATTGTATCATTTTTTAATGCCACATTCTCTGAAATCATGAACATCACAGTCAAGAATGACAGTGCAGAATCTGCTACATTACGTGGGAGAAACAAACTAAATGCTTCTGGATTGACATGAGATACCCCAGCATATTCACAGAGCACGTTTCAATTTTTAGTCTTATCTTGCTGAATTAGCTCTTTC
>NW_008680788.1:167393-185412 GCF_000695815.1 Acanthisitta chloris
TTACATGCCTTGGCAGGCACTATTGTGACAATTTCTATTACCAGAAATAATTATTATTTTTCTCTGGCCAAAACGTGTCTGCTTATCTACCTAGATTTTCAGTCTGAATTGATCTCTGTACTATTTCTGTGCCCACTACAACCCCATGGATGGCAGAATGAGTGTCACCCAGCATGGGGATGGTGGAAGCACTGACACTATTTCCAGATGCTTCCCTCACTGCCACTCAGGCAGAAGGAGCGAGCAGGACTTGCCTGCCAAATGTGGCAAAACTCTACTCATAGCTCAAGCAAAATCTTGGCTATGCTGAAACCCATGGCACGTTGCCCATCCTCTTCAGCACAGCCAGGCTACTGGCACTGCAGTGGAGATGGGGAAGGACACAACAGTCTGATGAAGCAGGGAGGGAACTGGGCGAAGCAAGCAGAGACACCACCATGCACGTGAGTAAAAACAGGCTCTGAAGGCAGCCAGGTAGCAATAGATCTTAGATCTTTGATCTCACTTGATGTGGTATATAAAGATGAATGATATTCACAACATTACTGAAATTATTTATTGACCAGAGTAGGCAAAACACCACACTTATCACTCTATTTTTCTTTATTTCTCATACAATTTGTTCTTATGCCTAACCTGAGCCCTGCAACATTTCATCACTGTGCTCTTTGTCCCTCTTTACCCCAGCATCTTATGACATGTCATCCCCATTCATCAAGTCATGTTTAAAATTTAGACAGCAAGCCCTCTTGGAACAAAGCTATATCTCACTGAAGCTCCTGAACAGAACCTGCGGCACATCTTTCTTTGCATGCAAAACAATGAAATCAATGCAAATTTATGTTCATTGTTTTCTTCCTATAGCAAGAGATGACAGAATTAGGTTCCACAGAATCTCATACTCTTAAGATATTTTTTTACTTTGTTATCTTTGGACTCTCTACGTTATACAGTATTCTCTTGATTTTGAGATTGCAGATCTTTAAGAGAGCAGCTGAGACAAACAATTTCAAGGATCTTTTCCCCAAAATGCACTTTCCATCCTCCATCGCCACTTCAGAAACCATTGCACATACCATCACCATTTCCTTGGTGAGACACTGAGGAGCTGCTTGCCACCTGCCACTCAGCTCACATCCCCTGCGCCTTCACCAGTCTGGTTTCTGTTCTTTTTTGTTTTAATATGACATGTGTCTCCACACAACAAAAATTTTAAAAGGCCAAACTCCTCACTTTGACAATTTTCCTTTTGATGATGTAATCTGGATGTATGGTGAAAAGGGTTATGACAATCATGTCCTCAACAAATCTGTCCAAATGCAGGAGTAACTGTGCCTACACCGTCTTGTCTAATCTCCAGTGGCCACGGAGAACTGACATTCCTTTTTTTTCTGTAATGACCTCTCACTTACTAGAAGACTGAATACTGTGCTTGTTAGCTTACCAGTGCTAACTCAGCTCATCTCCTGTGATCACTTTACTACCAAACTTGACATTTCTAGGCATTTTCACGTCCTTTCCTTCGTCTGTTTTAAATGTAATTTGTTCTGCACCATTGCATCATATGTTTGATACTTCAGTTCAGACTCCCTAGGGCAGATGTCAGCAACCTGACTAGAACAGTTTGCTGTACTGCAGGTTGATTTCTCAAACCCAGGATTATGCTGATTGCCAGTTACCCTAGTGATCTAATCTTAACAGCATTTGCAAGTGGAGACCAGTTCCTGTTAATTTGGACCTCCTGTAGGGCAAAGACCAACACTCTTCCCAAATTGTCTTCCTCAGGGAGAAGGGCTCTCAGCTTCTGACCCCAAAGCTGCAACATGGCATCCAAAATCTATCCCTTTTTCGTATTGTAGGTAGTGACTTCTTCCCAAGCAGACTTTACTTATTCCTACAACTGCCCTGGGAGTTTAAAAATAAAGAGAAACTTTAGATTTTAAGCTTCAGAGGGGACTGACAAACTTGATATGCATAGTAATAACATTTTAACACATATTAATTCACACATAGGTATTCTGCAATCCTCAGAAAATATCAGCACTTGAAAACAAATTCATATAAAACTAGCAGCTTTTCATGTTTCCATGCCCTGAGATAACTACTTTAGCATTCAAGGACAGAGGAAAGTCTGACACCTATCAGGGTGTAGAGTAAATGCTGCAAAAGAGGAAAATTGAATGTTAAGGAGTAGCACAAGTAAATGTGCTATAGACAGAAGGGATTTGGGAAAAGTTTCCTCTTATTCCTTCAGTATAATTCCCTAAAATACTTCTGAATTGCAAGCATGGCAGGAGGTTTATAGATAAACTTGGTCACACAAGTTTGTCACTCTGTATAATAAATACTTAATTAGTAAATTAACAAACATAAATTTGATTCTGTTTCTCAGTAGTTTCACAAGCGAACACAAACTAACACATTATTTAAAGTAATAAAGAATCTGTATCAATATTCTGAGAGTTCTGTAATATTCTACACAAAGTATTGCTTAAAGTTGCTGATTTCATGCAAAACTATTTAGAAATAGAAAACTGAATGGAAGAAAATCGAAAATTTATTTCAAAAATCTCAAAATTATAAATTTCTTGTATCATATTTTTCTGTAACGTTCAGCCACAAGGTGATGGTTTATACTCCCTGTCTTATTCCCTCCTATATGTTCCTTTGCCAGGTTTTTCAGGTGGAAGCAGCAAACATCCTCCCTGTCACAGCATCAGCTGCAATATCACTTTTTCAGGAGAGACCTTTAAAGCTCTAGTGGTTGATATGCACCAAGACATTATTGGACAGATTGTGAAAGAAAGTATGGAAGAAACTGGGGGTTTTTCCTAATAAAAACTTCAAGACTTTAAATATTCCTTCTGCTCTGAATAGCATGATAAATCAAAATCAGAGAATTTCATGGACCTAAATAAAATAAAATGTTAAGCAAAATACTTTAATCATTTATCCTAATATAGAAATTTTAGACTTTTTTCCTTTAATTTTAGACTTCTGACATGAAAAAATGGGGGGGTTTAACTTTGAAACTTTTAGCATGCAAAATGCCAGTATTTCAACTGAATGTCTTTCGATGATTAGAAGCATGCTCAATCATATCAACCATCCACACCATTTCCCTAGAAATGCTTTAAATATAAGAACACAACAAAACGCAAAAGACATTTATTTCTTAGAAAAATTTCTTACCACCTATAGCAAAAAAAATAATTCCAATATTCCATAATTAAATCATTTCCCCTGAGACTATAACAGGTAAAATGAGAGGAGGAGGACAAAAGACAGTGAGAAAAGAAAAAGCAACCAGAATCTGGGGACTGTTGGGAAAACGTAGCACCTGACATGCTTAAATAAAGTGTATTCTGCTGCCATTGTGTCAGGTTAGCATTAAATACCAAAGGTCTTTTTTTGTACTTTCTGGGAACCTTTCCCATGTCATGCTGATGCATTTATGTTTTACACAAATTAACATGTGACTACTAGACTAGATGGCTAATGGAATACATGTTTAATAACGTGAAAGCTCACAATCACTTAAGACTGTTAAATGAGGTACCATCACCTCTGCTGCCAAAAACGCTGCCAGTGGCACATCAGAGACAACACACTTTCCAAGTGAGTTGACTAGGAAACAACGGTGTCTCACTCTAGGAGGATGAGAAGATTCCCAGAAAAGAGTCTGCCTCATTCAGTCATATCCTCCACATCTCACAGAAGTGCTGCCAGACTGTTACCTTGTGCAGAGGACTACACAGAAACAGTGTAATATATCACTCAGAACTCCCGTGTCCTTATCCAAGAAGAGACACTTGTAGTAGTTGCCAGTAGAATCAATAGACTGAAATTAATCATCTGCTGGCTGAACTCAGTAGGAGCCAATGTGTGCTGAAGTCAGAGGAAATGAGAGAGCTGCACTTTTTGTCTGTCTTGAAATCATCTTTAACAGTCTTTTAGACAACATAATTTGAGAACTCTAATATTGTTCAGCTACGCCAAGGCTGAACCATCACTTTTGGCTGTTTACATAAGACAAGGCCCATCACAGGACATCATCTTTTCATTTTTTTCCCAAGGGCATGGGGAAAAGAGGAGAATCTGCCCACTATCTATAATTGTTGTCCACTGTCCCTTGAGGGGAGACTCACAGTTCTCAGTAGAACATGAGGGGTCTAGCAGAGAGGTGAAGGAAACTCAGGACTGGTTTCATCTCAGTCTTCTTGTCTGATCTTGAAGAGTCAAGCTCTGTACCTAGTGACTCACTTTACCATCTGCTCAACATCATAGGAGTACTGTGAGGATAAATACATTATGAGTAGGAGGCACCAAGTTACTACAGTGATGAAGGCAATATAGCATGTTGGCTACCAAAATGAAGGTGTAATTGTAGCTTATACTATGTTCTTCTGCAATGGTAGTAAAGAAAAGCCAGCATAGACTTCAGTAGGTGGTAGCTGCCACAATGAAAAAAAAAAAAAAAAAGTAATTTCCAAAGAAGCTGAGAAGCTGCATATGAGATATTGATCCTGTTTAGGTACAAATTTGCTCACCTCAGAAGAGACTCAGGTTCAATCTCCTGCGCCATCAGCTGTTTATTTACATAAAATGGAAGAGCATTAACAACATAAATAGAAAATAATTCACATTCAGTCCAGAAAGTACCCAGTAGGTACTCAGTTGGCCTGGGCTGTATTTGACTTCGAGATCATCTTCTGAAAAAGTTTAAATAAGAAACTGATTCCATGCCTTCTGGTTTTCATGACAACTACCTTTTTTTTTTCCAGTTTCAGTAATCTTAATAAAGAATTTTTCTTTTTCTCTGCACATTTTTTTTATTGCATACTTGTTGCACGTATCCTGATGAGCTTGTATTTCTTCTGTTGTAGGAGGACAGCAAGGGCAGTTTTAAATCAGAGATGGATACTCATCAATTTTTTAGCTTCCTCTACAGACCACCAGGGCAGTTTTTTATTTCACTATGTTACTAAGAGCATCTCGTTGCTAACCTATCTTCTTGTGGTGAGCATCACACTCTCCTCTTAATATTTGCTATTATTTTTTAATTCCATGGCTCTCCTTGCTTCTAAAAAATATGTAAGAATGAACTGTTAAATTCTGCTGATGAGTTTCAAGATGGGCTGTCTGTGATCAAAACCTTACATCAATCCATGTCTCAATAATTTTATCTATAGAAACAATTAGAATAGCTGCTTCTATTCCCCTGGATAATCAGTATTTGAAGAGTTCTGAGTTCCTAAAATTAAGTGTGCTCTATAAATGAAAAATCTTTTCTTTAATCTGCTTTATTTTGAACGTTTCTTTCCTTATATGTTTATTAACAACAACTGTGACATTATTGTTGGAAATTAATGAACAGTCTAAATGTGTATTTATTTTATTTCTTGTACACAGGCTCCTTTAGGGACTTGCCAAACAGCTATCTAAACTTTGAATAATAATAAATTTTACCTTTTTACAGCTCACAGACAGTCACTGTAAAGAATGGCAAGAAGGCCTTGCTGGTTCCCAAGGCTGAGCACTAACTGCCTAAATAAAAAGCTGTAAGTCCAACTTGGCCACGATCAAAGGAATTATTCCAATGTCTCAACACTTAATGTGTCAGGCTGCCACCATGGGAATCCTACCTTGGCCCAGTGTAATTGAATTACAAAGTGATTTACTTTATGCTTTTTGCCTTTTTTCCACCAACTGGTATCTGTACAGGTCTTACAAAAGAACAGTTTGAGAGGAGACAATTTACACAGAATAAAGATTTCTGGTAATTTTCCAAACATAAATGCATAACCTTGTGGGCTTAAGCTCCTAAATTATACTCCTTTCTTTAGGGTATTGACTCGTATAATGCTCCTCTAATGTTCTGTATTTGGAGAAATTTCCTAATTTTCAGGAAGGATTAGGTAAAAAATTAATTTCTTCTATGAACTTCAAAGATTAAAAGAACCTTTTTTTCTCAAAATTTGAAACGCACACTTTTATTTGAAAAACAGATCAGCCACTAGTGTCAGAAACCACTTGGTCCCGCTGTGCAAATCTATGACATAGCAGTGTGAAACCTGTCACTCCAATGCTTATTCCTACTTCCAGGCACTCAGCAGGTGGTAAAGGCCTTAAAGCATCTCAGTAAACAAAAAGGGTATTTGAATTGCTATTTCATGTCATCTCTTATTTGGGAAAATTTCCATTTAATCTTAAAAAGCTGATAGCACTTTCAAAATATCTTTCACTGTCTTTTTGTTCCCTTCACATTACTTATCACTAATTATAACTAACACACTCTTCTCCCATTTTGCATTCTAAATCGCAAGTATCTGTCTACAGGTCTTGATAGGAACAGTCATCTTAATGAGTACATCTACATGATTTCACATAGACCTGATAGATCCCTGCTACTCTACATAGAATTGCAGAAAAAGTCCTCAGACAAAAAAATTACAATTTCTAGCTGTGAAAGATCACATAAAAAGTAATCTGACAGACTGACAGGTTGCCCAGAGAAGCTGTGGATGACCCAGCCCTGGAAGTGTTCAAGGACAGGTTGGATTGAGGCTTTGAGCAACCTGGTCTTGTGGAAGATTCCCTGCTTATAGGAGGGGAGTAGCACTAGATGGTCTTTAAGGTCCCTTTCAACCCAAACCATTCCAAGACTCTGTGTTTCTATGAAAATTACTCACACTTCAGCTAAAAGCTGATCTGTCCTTGCTCACAAAGCTTAGCCTCTTTTTCTTATAATCTTTATAAGCATCAATCCTATATGCTAGGGGAAAAAATACAGCATGGATTGCATAGTTTGAACCATGTCAGAAGACTGTGCAGTGCAGTGCAAGCATCTTTGAAGGCACAATTGTTGATGCCATGATATGAGTAGCAGCAGACTGATGGACAGCAATGCACCAGCAGCCTGCCGAGATGTGCCTGACAGTTTTCTGGGAAGACATCAGCTCTGAGGCCAGATAAACACTTAGATGGTCAATGGGGGATAATTAGCTAGCTAACCAGACATCTATGGCTCCCTCCCCAGCAAAACAGGCGTTTGGTTACATTGTTCAAACACAGGAAACGAAAACAGTTCTGAAACAGATGGCATATGGCAATTTTTCCACATGTGTTTACACAGGCTATTTTAGTTCAGAACCTGGGATATACTAATATGAACTAAATGAAAGCATAGAGGTAGTTGTTGTTGGCTATCAATGGTTATCAGCAGTAAAGCCAACAGACCCAATGTTGCAATTAATTTTTTAGCTCTCCACCGTGGTGTAAGAGGACCTGAGGCAAACCAATGCAGTAAAACACAACTGTTCCTGTAAAGACACAAAATTATGCAGAGATTCTTCAGTGCAGTTCTGCATTTGCCTATGCATGCACCATACTTCTTTAGGTAGGTTTAGCAAGGATTGGGCTTTTCTTCCTCATAAAGAAAAAAACAAGAAAAAAGTTCAGCTCTAGCCTTACCAAAACATTTAAGAAACTTCTCCAATTCATGCAGTGAAAGCAATTGATGTGTCCTCAAAAAAACCTGTCCAGCTGTGTATTTATGCATCTTAAATTAAACACATTTTCATTTTGCCATAGCTTTCCACAAGTTCTTCCGTTTAGCTCAGAAAATGTCAAAAAAACCCACTTTGAAAACTAAATTAAACATTTTGAAAAATCGGAATTATAATATTTTCTTTTTTTGCTGTTGTTTTTAAACCGCAAACATCACTTCGGGCATGAATCAAAATTTTTTATAAACTTCATAATTTAACTGTAGAGTATGAAAACCGAATGCTTATAGAGCTATACCTCAGATTACTTCTAAAATTTTAAAATAGAAGACTGAGAGACTGAAAGGCATCATGCATTCTGATTCATATTACTCTGCATAAGGGAGTTACAGATTTGCCTATAACCATAGGATAGTCATGCTGCTATTTAGCCTGTTTAACCATGTATTTGGATTAACAGGGTACTTGTGTTCCCAATATTATCTTCCTAGCACTTTTCCTGATTTCCTTCATTAATAAAAAAACCTCTGACATCACTGCAAACTCCTACATCTAAGGTACATTCCATCCCACTTAGCTTAAAGAATATCACTTAAGAGACTGTATTTCTAGTGAGCCATTAATTCTTGCATATTTTTCAGTAAAAGAACTAATAGTCAAGGTTCATTAACTGCATGAAACATCCTCAGAAAGAGGACAGCTGGAGTTATAGTTGTTGCAATTGTGATATGAAAATGAGTAAGACAGTGGAATCTTCTCTGTGCATGAGTGTCATGTATTCGATGCTCCTAATAATTAGTCAGAATGGGTTTGACTTTTACAGTTAGACCAGCACACAGTTCAGAACAGCACAGCAAAATACAACAAAACACGACTAATTAATGGCACTGCATTTTCCCATTTTATTGTGAAAAAGCACTTTACTATGACTTGTAATAAACTATAAACCAGACACGTTATATTAAGGATTCGATAATATACACATTACAGTGAAAAGCTGAACTATAGATTAATCCTTTGAACGGTGCCTGGATGTAAATAAAAGCTTTGTATCCATAAATTGAAATAACGCATTTTATGTTGCAAATAGCACATAAATATTCAGTACTTTAGAGACTTAATATTTTAGTGGTGCTATACTTCTGCTCTTAAAACAGGACCTCATCTGAGTACACATATGAGAAGCTTTCCAGCTGGCAAAAAGGAAAAAATCATTTGCAGAAATTTTCTGGGCTTTAAAATATGCTTTCCTAAAAAATCTACAAACCTTGTTACATGTCTTTATGTTTGCAGGTTTTATAGAATATGATGCATTATCTAGCATAGAAGTTGGTGCAAATGCATTTATGGATGTGTATACTAGCAGACGGATGCATCAAAATGGTGGTGTGCACGGTATCTACCCAACTTGGATCATCTATAGGATACCTCCTACTGGAATATCAAGAACTCTCCAAATTTCCCAGGTTTGGTTCGGTAATACTATTTGACATCAGATCAGTTATCTTTATGAAGACAGAGCTGCTAGTGGCCTGGATTTTATTCTCATCTGAAAAGCAGATACAGTTTGCATAGCAACTCTCTAATTTCATTTCATTTGCGCAAAATCCAAACCACTTCTCTTAGAATGACTTTAAAGACAATCTGTTTAAATCCCATCCCTATTTGCAATATCAGAATTCTAAGGGATACTGCTCAGCTATTTTTGACCATATAACCTACCTTATGGTCACAAATTTAAAGATAGCGATATGGCAGAATATTAATTCTTTTTATAATAGTCCTGTGACTTGGGGTGTTGGTTGGTGAGAAGCCCAGCATGAGCTGGCAATGTGTGCCTGCAGCCCAGAAAGCCAACTGTATTCTGAGCTACATAAAACCAGTAAGACAAGCAGGTCAAGGGAGGGCATTCTCCTTCTCTCATCTTGTGAGACCCCACCTGGAGTACTGCATCCAGCTCTGGAGTCTGCAGTACAAGAAAGATGTAGATCTGTTGGAGCAAGTCCAGAGGAGGCCACAAAGATTATCAGAGGGCTGGAGAACCTCTCCTATGAGGACAGGCTGAGTTGGGATTGTTCAGCCTGAAGTAGAGAAGGCTTCAGGAAGACCTTATAGCAGCCTTCCAGCACCTAAAGGGGACCAACAAGAAGTATGGAGAGGGACATTTTACAAGGACATGTAGTGATAGGACAAGGGGGAATGGCTTTAAACTGAAACAGAGTACATTGAGTAAAGATATAAGGAAGGAGTTCCTCACTATAAGAGCCATGAGGCCCTGAAACAGGGGACTCAGAGAAGTTGTGGATTCCCCATCCATGGAAATATTCAAGGCCAGGTTTGAGCAACCTGGACTAGTGGTTGAAGGTCCCTTCCAACCCAAAGCATTCCATGATTCTGTGATTCTATGATATGATTCCATGCCAGTCAACAGATTACAAATGCAATAATCAGAACATTTTCCAGTATTCACATAAACCTTTCTAAAGCACTAAGCAGCTTTTAAAAATTAAGAGCAGCAAAGCGATCAGTGACTAAGAAAATGCTGCACCCATGTAAGTTTCATTGCCCAGCAGCTCTAGCTTTTATCTTGGAGGTTTTATACTGCATCATATAAAAACCAAGAATTAATTAACCATATCACCTCACTGCATCAGCCTACTACTATCTGTGAAGTATTGAACTTGTTTTAACCTGTAAACATTTTTAATAAATCACAGTATGTATACATACATGTTACTTACCTTCAATGAATCAATAATCAATGCAAAATCCATTTTTCTTACTTAAAAATATGTCATCCAACTTGCTCTCAAGTCTTAAAGAATCCATGATGCACTATCAAATTTGGGGAGTGGGAGGGCAGGATTGTTCTGATGTTCTGCTTTCTACAAAGAGACCTGTGTATGTTTGGCATTCATGGGTATAATAATAACCATCAATGAACCCTGTGTTAAACAGAGATGAGAATCCTGAGTTTCAGTAGAATTCTTACAAATTTCAGAGCAAAAATTTTACAAGTAAAGGAAAAATTCAATTGCCAACACAGGCAAGGAATAATTGTGACTATTAGAAAGGAGAGCAGTGAACCACAATCTTTTAACCTCATATATTTTGACCACAAGGGGCACGCACAACCAAAGCAAGCAGCAGCTTCCAGTGTTTATATACATGAAAATGCATTGTTCATGTGTTTTCCTTACAAATAAAACATGAAAGATTTAAAAAAAGGGAGAAATCCTACATTAATATGACCAATAGTTTCAGATTTTATCTGAAACCAGAAATGTTCAGCTCATTTAATTTGCAGCAGAAAATCCAAGAACATTACTTTTCATTATATACATTTAATAATAATGGATAAAAAATATCTATGCTACAGTCTTGTGGAAAGTAGTGCCTTCAAGATCATTGTTAATTTTGAAAGATTCACAATGTATTGGGTTATTCTGAGTGAAGAGTTCATGGCTGTGGGCAATTGCAACAAATGGCATTCAATTTATCATACACAATATCATTATGTAATACAGATAATACAGTATTATTCATCTTAGCATCATGTATCATTTCCTTTGATAATAAATGTGTATCTAAGGCTTTTTAAAATGTTGTTTACATTTTAGCAAGCAAGCTATGAACAATCAAATACTGCCAGTCCTATAACACCATGGAGCCAGTAAAACCATGGGACAAGATACACGCATAGGGATGCAAAAGCAGCAGTAAAGCAACAGGTATAAATCTGCTACAGATCCTCACAAGAAGCAGTATAAAACAAACCATTCTGCTTCATGTCTGAATTCATTGCAAGACCGAAAGTACCTGAAGTCTCAAACTACCACCAGTCAGTGCAAGTGAACCTCCTAGTTATGAATCAGAACCTTAACATCCCCAAGTAATTCCTCACACTGCACTGGAGACCAAATTCTGAAACAGCCTAATTTTTTGCACATTATGTGCTCCTGAAGTAAAGGCTGGTAGCAAAATTTACTGATGGTGTAATAACATCTCCTGAATCTGATGCAAATGTCTGGTTTGTCACTTAAAAAGACTCTAAAAAAATCAGATTTACTAAATGAAATTACTGCATATAATGCTTCAGTGCCTAAATTAGCCATGACCTTTCTTCATCTGATGCCTTTCTAAACATGATGGACATTGATCTGTGGCTCAAAATTGAAGAGAAGGCATTTAGGATTTGAAAATATAAATTAGGCTAATTCAGATGTGGTGCTCAAGTAAGGTGTGCAATTTAATTTTGATAATTCTGTCAAAACATTATTCAGTTGTAACTGTACCTTCCTAAATGTGGGATGATAATTTCCTTTACAGGAAATCACTCAGAAAGGTTTCTAAGGAAACCAGGCAAGCACACCAAACTAATATCAGGTTTTATATGACAGTGAATATCACACAAGGAGAGTTGGAAGAGAATTTTCAAGGGAAAATGCTGTAAATGTGAATAAAGATAAATCTAGGTTTAAACACTGTCACTGTTAAGAGAATTGTTTGCTTTTGACTTGAGATATTTGACTAGGTTAAGCAAAAAGCTGTATCCATCACATGAAGAGGAACATGCACATGAACAGAAGCATGCGGGATACAAATTATTTGGCAAAATTCAAATGTAACTGAAGGAAGGTGAGGACAGGAAAATGCAGATTATTATAATGGCAAACACTTTCAGAATAGGAAAAGCTAGTGAAGTGAGAAGAATCTCACCTCTATAGTAATAGCAGGTGTTTTCGTGGTTTGACTGTGATCAGCTAAAAACATAGCCAAGGGAAATACAAACTGCATGTCAGTAAACTAGATGGGAATCCTTTTTCATGTGCAAAGCATGTCCAGCCTGAATGCTGCTAAAAATCAGACTCCCAAAAGGGTAAAGCAGAGAGGGCATGTCTGGATTTTTGATTTTGCAAACTTCAGGGGTGCTTGAGTGCTTCTAACCCTGCCTTGAATGTCTTTCATTAAATATTCCTCTGCAGAGGCTGCTCCTTGCTTTCCTCCCCAGCACAGCCAAACCAGTTCTTTCATGTATAAGGGACCAGAGGGTGAGAGGTGGTTCAAGCAGGGCTTGGCACTGACTAGGATTTAAGGCATCCTGCTCCTTAGGGTGCAGGTGCAAAATCTTTAAAAAAAAAAAAATAAACAGGCTAGACACATGAGTTTTTTCCTCTGGATGAAGGCAGGAAGAAGGGGCAAATGCATTCATGCTTGCTGGGACCTGTGAGCTAAGCAGGTGACTGTACACAGCTCCACTCTAGCAGGTGCTAACCATGAATAATAAAGAGGCTCTGTACTCCAAAGTGAACATCTTTTACAAACAGGTAAGAGAACACCTGACGTAAATGTTTGTGCTAACATAAGCATGAGCTTTCCAGGCAGAATCAATACCTTCCATTGGATCATCGCATATTGCTGGGAAAAGTTATAGTTCTGGGGGGTGCAAACATCTATGGTTACATCCAGATTAGGGACCAGAGGGGAGATCACCTGTGGTGAAAAGCAACTCACTTCCCACCTAGAAATCCTGCTTTCTTCCCATTGAAACCAAGGCGAAGGAATGGAGAGGACCATGGTGTTATACACTGTACTTCCAAATAAAATAACCTTGGAGAAGCTTTACCAATCTTATTAACTGGGAAGATCTCTCTCATCCTATAGATATAAACTACTCTGGATTTACATTTTTCCAAAGATATTTCAGAGTCTAGGTCCCTATTGATGGGATATAGATAACCAAATATCTAGTTTTTAGTTCTTTCTTTATGCAGGACACAGTCTTTGGGTTTCTTTTCATAGAGTGCTTCATGATTAATAAAAATATAGAGTTTTTTGTCCTATTTTGGTCTTTCTTTTGCTGGGATACTAAGCAGCTAGTTGCATTTCAAGTTGCCATCACAGGTCTCTTTCTAATTTTATTTAATATCTGATTTGCTTATCTGGACAGCTTTCAACTACTATGATATATCAAAAATGCTCTTAGTATTGTTATTAACATTTTATTTACCCCTGCATGGATACCTTTATCACATTCTAAGCCACCAGGATGTAATATGCCATTTGCTGCTTCATATACATGTCTTTTGGATTACTTTTGGGTTACTCTATTATAAAGAGTTAGTTGAAAAATATCAGCCAAAATATTTAATTTATAATCTACTTTATAAGATGCCATGAATGGAAATGGCAAAAAATATTAAGGTGTCTTCACTACACCTCCTGAAAACATTCACTTACTGATCACACGGACAACTTTTTTACCTTCCTTATCCAGCAGTGTGTGTGATTAGCAACCTACTATTTTTCAGATCCATTCTGGAACTGATTTGGAAGTAAAATTATTTTGCAAAAAAAAGTCACGATATATTTACTTACACTCAGCAGAGCTTTATCCAGGAATTCCTCCATGCAGGTAGCAAAACCCTAAAAACATTTGGTACAACCACCTGCAGGGTGAATAAATATGCCCTTCTAAATAGGTAGTACATGTAGCTTCACCTGAACTTTGAAGAGAATGAATCCTTTACCAACCTCTGCACCTTATAAGCAGGAAAAAAACCCCACGTTTTTGCTGTCAAATCTGAAAACTTCTGGTAAGAAGATGGCTTTTGTATAGTTTTTCCAGGGGAAGAAAAAACAACCAACACAAATGAAAACAAAACAAAGAGTAAGCACTTCCCTCTCTGAATTACCAACAGGGAATTCCTGTTTATCAACCCATTTGCAGAAGAAATGTTTATTTGGATCCTGCTAAAGAAGCAAATTCGTTGCCTGTTTTCTTGTCAACAAATCAAACCCTCAACATCTATGACCGAACTTAAGAGTAAAAGGTATATCCTTTTTTTAAGACACTTTAACATACATTTCTCCTTTTGAAGGTGAGATTTTTTTCTCCCTTTTGCAAGCATATATATACACAGACATTTCATAAATATATAGACACTTGGTGATTTAACATCACATGGTCACAGGAGTAGACAAATTAACGTAAATAATAAACGAAGTACTATATTTCTTCCCTATAAAATGCTTTTAGCCAAAAATAATCAATACTTTAACTAATAAAGGCAGATGCTAAAGAGCCACCTATTTTCCCTCACGCCATCATTTGTTGAATAGTTCTGTAGATATAAGGAGCAAGCCACTGAGCCAGATCCTGCTGTTCAAGAAATATGTTTCACAGCCAGGTAATTGCTTTCCTCAGACTGTTGTCCTAAAAGGAGGGGAAAGAAAGACAAAAGCCTAACTATAATGTGGTAGACAGCTTCAAGAGGATCCAGTCAGAAAACACTTTGGGTAGCTTTGTTTTACTGCAGCTGTCTGAAACTTTTAAAATAAAATTCCAGCAGTATCAGACCATAAGCAATTATAATGTACCATAAAGATCAATAATGCCACTTGTAAGTGAAAGAATGCTATCAAAGATAATCAGATTACTGTATTTGGTTTTGGTGTTGTTTTTTTTTACATTTTACACAGATGATTCCTGTAATACTTCACTACAAGACACTTTTAAATACTTTTGTTAGGCTCTTACATAGTCTAGATGCTGATGTTAAAAATGAACAAGTAAGCACCCAAAGAAAGTTTCACTTCTTTGAGAGATGCTCATAAACAGGCTGAACTAAAACCTTTCCTCCACCATTCAGATGTCCACCATACCTCAACAGGTTAAGAGACAGTATCACTTGCAAAAACAAGTTGCTATTGGTTATTACATTCTGAAAAACCCAATTTGTAAGAGTCCCACACAGTTTGAAGGTGGACCATGAAGGAAAACAGATCTCCATCAGACTCCTCTGCTATTAAACAAACGAGTAAGTTATGAATGTCACAGACTTATATTTTCACATTGGTGAGCAATTTACCTAAACCACTCTAATAATCTCTAATACTGAATATGAACGTTGAATCTGCCTATCCATTTGATGTTCTTTAAAATTATGCATCAAATCCTGTACATGGCAAAATCAATTATTTAAACTTGGTGAAAAAAAATAAGGATAGAAATCATTTATATGTGACAGATATTCAACAGCTGTTTCTAAATAATTAATTCCTATATGCAGGAACATGTCATAAGAAGCAGTTCAAACTTATTCTATTGTCCTTGTTGAAAAATTTGAGATTGTCTTGCTACAGCATGGTCAGATGCTGCTGTTTCTCTGTCCTGAAGAACAGATGAACATTAACTTTATACAGGTATCATATTGTCGCACTTTGATTTTTTTATAGTTTATGCAAAAAATTATTTTATCATGGGTTGCATTTTAGAAAATTATGTGCTTTAATTTTGCCACAACATTATTTGCAGTTGTAGCCAAGTAAGCTAGAGCCTGGTATTGCAGCAGGGTGCCCAGGATAGAGCTCTATGTCTAGTCTGTCTTCACCAACTCAAGCATGAGGGATTCACTATAACATCTGGTCTTCTTATTGCATTTTTTGTCTGTGCAGGGATGAAAAGAGCCAACTTCTTGAATGACAGTTACATTTGGAAAAGTGGCAAAGAAGCTGTAGTAGCATTTAGGTGCTGCAGATGTAAATTGAAGAGCAAAGAGTAATGCTAATATCACACTAACTCAATAAGTTGGGAACTGGTCATGGGCTTTGCCATGCACAGCATCTGTACATCTCCTTCACACTTTATAAACCTCTTCCACTGTTGGGGATCTGTCGAAAAATTGCCCAAGTGCATATCTGCAGGCTCAGATCTGCAGTGCATTGAAGGCAGTAAAATAGTTCCTTGTTTGATTATTGAGTCAGGTATTCTAGACAGAAGCCAAACTTCCAGCTCCTTTTTTCCAGCTTCAGAGGAATTCTGCCAGTTTACAATAGAAAAGAAATTGGCCTATTAAAGAAAAAGATCAAACTTGAAAAAAATGAAAAAAAAAATCTCTTTGCCTCTAATTTAGAGATGGCTAAACCAATTTTAAATGAAAATTCATTTTTCAATCTCTCACAGAATGAAATCCCTCTCTAACAATTCTGTTGCTACAATAAAGCCTTGAAAAATCAGAACTTAGAGTGGAAGCTGTGATAGACCATTAACTATAGAGGATGCCACCATAAAATAGCAGGGAAGCTGTCAGCGGGAATACAAATTTCAAGGGATTTACTTTGTAGTTATATAAGAATATTAAATAAAAGTAATATAATACAGGAAACCCTACTGCATTAATTTTATTTGACGAGTTTTAATATACCTGTTTTCTTTCAAATCACCTTTTTTTCCTTTCTCCATCAATATTCTTCTCAATAGGCAAAAGCTGTTCAAGCAAATGTAGTGAACTGGATCATTATACAAAGATGAATTCAAAGAAGCATGCTTAAACCTGAGAATTCAAACAGCATTCTGGTCAATCCCAAGCATTTTCAAAAGATGGTGCTCTCTTGCTGCTGGGACATACCTGATGGGACACTTCCAACAGATAGATGACTGGTGTTGAGAAGAACACATGAGGGGTGAAAATGGAAGCTGCCTCCAAAACTCCATCAGCTTCTCTGAAGCAAAAAGGTATCTAGCAGTTTCTTTCATCAGTATCCCACTGATGTGCAGTAAATGTTTTGCCCACTATTGACTTCTTTATGGTATAAACTGTGCTACTAAGGAGCTGTAGCTTTTCAATCTTTCTCTGGTTCAAGAGTAATACACCCCCTAGAGCGAGTTGGGTTTATGTTTATGCTGTGTTTTCTTTATTTGCTTTTGTTCAGGCACAGACATGAACTAAAACACAAGGCAAACATAATCACACACACGGACTGCATGAAGCAGACTGTCTCTTCCAAATTAAAGCAGAAAGCAAATCATAAAGAAATTAAGTTAAATTAAGGAAATTTATAACTTGGTCTCTTGTTAAATTTTATCCTGCCTGCTCCACATTTTTACAGCTTGTGGGTGGAATAAAAAAATAAATAATGGATTGTGATTGAAAGCATACCTGAGTCATCACAGATCTCCAGAGGAAATGAATTAGCAGGTAACAAAAGCTGTTGGGTCTGTCTGGTTAAGCAGAATATCTGTAGGAGGCTGAACCCAGGCACCAGGCAGAGATTTGGGCTCTAATCAAAATAGATGCGAGTCCCAGATGGTGAGGTTTGCTCTCAGCTGAACTCTGCCCACCAAAAGCACAGTTATCACAACCCTATCCACAGTCCTAACCTTGACAGCCAATTTTTTAGTACGGGACTGCTGAACAGTTTTGAAACCTAAATGGGCTTTGGGCAATTTTGCTGATTTAAACAGTTTTTCCTTTTCTGCATTTAATTTCCTTTACATCCTAATCAGTAAGCAGCTTTGTTACATATAAAAGGGCTGGGAAAACAGTAGAAAATGTGGTGCTACCAGCTTTACATTACATACATGTATGTTATACACTACTCATAAACACAATTGATGGAAATCAACCTCTGAAATTCTATTACATTTGTATTGTTCTCTCTCTACTTCTATTTTAATTGGAGAATCAGCATCTTCATGAATTTCTGAGAAAGCAGATTCAACTGATATT
>NW_008680788.1:185438-200794 GCF_000695815.1 Acanthisitta chloris
GAAACCCTAAAACGTAATGAACACTATTTTAATGAGCAATTTTGGAGTCAAGTTTCTTAGCTATTATATATTTTCAAAACAGCTAATTTTATATAAAAATTTCCAGAAAAAAATACCAAAAATTAATATTAGATATGTGTTTGGGTTTTTTTAAAGTAAAATATGAAAAATTTGTTATTTTTGGTTTGCATATTTGTTTTGCCAGCTCATGGCCTCTTGAACACTATTTTAATGAGCAATTTTGGAGTCAAGTTTCTTAGCTATTATATATTTTCAAAACAGCTAATTTTATATAAAAATTTCCAGAAAAAAATACCAAAAATTAATATTAGATATGTGTTTGGGTTTTTTTAAAGTAAAATATGAAAAATTTGTTATTTTTGGTTTGCATATTTGTTTTGCCAGCTCATGGCCTCTCCTTGCCCTGACATCCTTTTTGGCACTCAGTTTTGTGGTGACATAGTAAGAATTGCTGAATTTGAGGGTTCTTCACCAGCATATTACCATCACCTCTTTGCCTTCATTAGTTATCTACAATATCTGTAGTGTCTGTACTGTCAATGAGAATTGATGGTTGAGGTTTTCTCTAGTAATAAGCAGTGCAGCTCAATATGGATGAATGTATGGATTGAAACATTTGGTGCTGATGTTCTGATGCACAGTGTCTTCATGTTTTGGGGCACAAGGATTTCAGCATAGACTGAATGCTTAGAAGCAGCTGCACACCTTCCACCAGAATTTCAACCCAACAAAATCTGGTTCACATGCTCTGAGGCCCCTGAGTAAGGTGAAAAACAAGCTCAAAAACAAGAGGAATGTGGATATTCACTTCAGAAGAGTAATCTGGGTCAGAATCAAAATAGTAAACTATGTGTGAAAGCCAAGGCTATGACCATTGTAGTAAACTTCAAAAAAAATAAAAAAGAGCCTTTTTGAGATGAATCTAATTCACAATCAATTTAAGAAACAAAGACATACAAAAAACCACCCACTTAGTCATCCAGCACAGAGCAGGCAAAGCCCACCTTTCTGTTCCTATTTTACCTCAAATGACTCTAAAGTTCAGATTAAGCATTAACATAAGGGATGTTTACACTGGCCAGAGGACCTCAGTGAGTTTTCTCATTGTCCATTTTAACAACTGAAAAAAATACTGATACTCAGGCTAATTTTTGTTCTACCCATAAAATATATTTTTTATTTTAAATCATTATTAAGCTTAAAGGGAGCATGTACATATCTGTTCTTACCTTCACATTAAGACATATTCTAAAGTCTAATGAACATGAGTGGCAAGTTAAGATTGTCTTTGCTCCTAACTTCTTATCCAGTGAAAATACAAATGTTTCATATATCTCACAAGTCTCCTCTCTCTAATCAATTTGGTTAGGCCATCAAACCAGGTAGGTTTTACATCTATTGAAATCCTGAAATATTTTCTACTATCATGTGCTGAAAAGGATTTTA
Source organism: Acanthisitta chloris (assembly GCF_000695815.1). Classification (NCBI taxonomy): domain Eukaryota; kingdom Metazoa; phylum Chordata; class Aves; order Passeriformes; family Acanthisittidae; genus Acanthisitta; species Acanthisitta chloris. The sequence continues at coordinate 186,906 of NW_008680788.1, forward strand.
CTTATTTACTTTCATATAAATTTAATTTGACATCTTAGAAATGTACTATAGTCAATTAAAGAAGCAAAGTATTAAACAATTATAAATACAGAATTAAGAGAGTTAAATAATTTCATTTATTAAATTACTGTATGAATAACAAAATTAAACTTTATACAGATGAAAACAGTTACTTGATTACAAATGTCAACTAAATAACATAGGCAAAAATCAATCAGCTCTGCCTTTTATAGAATTGCATGGTTTAAACTGGATTCAAGTTATTACCTGACAGAACTTTATAGTCATTTATACAATGATTGTCTTTAACCATTCTCAACACACCTCTCAGTGAAAAGGGTAGTCCAGGCTACAAGTTTCATGCAACTCAGAAGTCTGTGTTCAGAAAACTAATTCAAGAATGAGTATGGGTTGCAAGAGATTTAAAACTTGCAGTTTTCTAGGAGCCTTCTCTACCTGGCTCAAGTTGTACTATTACATGAACTCAATAAAGCTTCCATCTTCCTGAAAGCAGACATCCACCCAAGCACTCCAAACAACTCGTTTTGCTAGTTTAGTACGTACCAAAATAAACCAGCAGCATTGCACAGATCTTTGTTGCAAGATACCATGGTCCTAGCACACCTTTCCTACAGAACAGCCTTCTGGCAGCAGAACTTACTGAGAAAATGGAGACTAACCTCATGGAATTTTGAGAAGGTTGCCTAACTTCATGGAATTTTGAGGAGGTTGAATTTTTGGCTATTATTTTCCAGTTCAGTGCCAAGCAGTATGATACAGAACACATGATAAAACATGTAAGCCTCATGAGACCAAAAAAAGAGGATCCAGACGGAAATCTGTATCAAGACTGAAAACTGCAGACTTAAGCGTTAAACATCTTTTATCTCATTGACAAGTGGGTCCAGGATTTTTGAGTGTTTGCCTGCGTTATAGTCTAGAACTAACCAAGAGACCAAGAAATAATCATCTATAGAAATCCTTACCTTGGTGATTAAGTCAAAGGAGAAAATCACTCAGGGTGAAGTAAGCCTAGAACCTCTGCTTCCTGAATGAAGAGTAGTTTCACTTCAAGAAAAGACATCATAGGCCATAAAATTCAGGGCATGACTTTTGGGTTCAGAAGTCCCTTTTGGCAAATATGGACAGCCCTGACATGCCAAAGATACAGAGTTTTAGCCATACCTCAGTCAAACTTTCCTCTTGTCTGACTTCAACACCCCAGAATTCAGCACTGTGGCTGGTGCTATCTCTATTCTACACCAATATGGCTAAAAATCTACCCTTAGTTTTGACTGTCTGATTTACTATACAGTGTAACTATTTTCAGGTTTCGGGATGAGACCTGCTAGTGTTGCGTTTGCTTTCAGGGTCTTCACCAAGTAAACCTCTATCACTGTAGGTTATAATGCAGAATCTGACCCTTTGACATTTTGTTTTCTTTCAACATAAAATGTGGAACAGGATGGACACATTCTTCAACTCAGTAGTACATGGAGGAGTAAAACACTTTATATAGACTCAGTAAGTGCAACTGCCTTCCATCATAATGGAGCAGGCAGTACTTATGCAGAGTAGAGGACTTCAACCTTCTTAAGTACCCTGAATAAAGCCACTCTTGAGCCAAATAGGGAGAAAAATATAGTTACGTCCTGAACACTCAGAGTAATAAACAAAACTCTTGCTTAGAGACAAGTTCAGAAATTTAAAATACTGACATTGCTCATAAGACACAGCTGGGTTTAAAACTAGTTATAAATGTGATATTGCCAATTAATCTTCCTAAGCAACAACACTTCTCCATTTCTTAATTCTCTGCCAAAGTAATTGCAACATGGACTACCTGTACAGAAGTAATGCATACATAATGATATGAGCTCTACTATTGACTGATCTAAAAAATGATTGCTTTTCTTTCTTTCTCTGCCTCATTTCTTTTGTTGGCTTGAGCATCATTCATATACAGATTTAACAAATGTTTATGACATATGGTTTTAAATGTTAAATTACTTTGCTAGATAACAAGAAAATGTAGCAAGAGGATTTTTTAAAGCTGACAAAACCAAGTATTTTCCAAGTTTCCGTGAAAGAAATTGAAGAAACCCAATCAACCAAACGAATAAAATCACTGCAAGCATATTTTAATTAACTCAATAATTAGAATGGTTTGGATTTGTTTGGGGTTTTTTCTGCCTATAACACTTACATCTTGGGTCTTGATGGATTCTGTATTACAGATTATGTTTACAAGAAGTTTCAATGAAATTGAAAAAGTCAGAATGCATAATCTTCCATTCAGGCATAATCTTGAGAAAGAGAGAATGCAAAACAATGACTGAATTCATTTAAATATTGAATTAAGCAGTTCCCTTCAAAATTTTTTCCCCTGTTTAGTTTCCCTTTTATTTTCAGAAACCATTACAAAATATTGAATCCTTTAATAAAGATAAGCATAATACAATAATTATATAATTTACACTTTGATGTAAGGAAGTCTAACAACTGCTCATAATTTAGCAGTGGAATGAATATACATTCAAAGAATACAAATGGTGTAAGATTTCTCTCCACTCTTCATTTAATTCAGCCTAGCTTCTGCATACAGATAATCCTTGCCATCTTGACATTGCCCTCCCCCCCAGTGCTCCATGGTGGGAAAGTTCCTTCTCATTTTCACACACAATAAGGCTGCATATGCCTGTAAATATCTCAGCCAGGTGTTTTTCAGCTGAAAAAGAGATCTCCATGGTATTTTTTCTGATGCCACATGGATACTCATCCATGCTGCTTTCATCTGTGACTAACTAACTGCTTGCAACTTCAGCTAGGCACTGGAAGCAGCCTCGCTGGGAACATTTGGTGTCCTGACTCATGGGTGCTGGAATGAGCGAACAGGAAAAAGCTGATACATCCGGAAGAGCCTGAGGCTGAATTCTGAAATTCAATTTCCATTCCTTTGGACTACTAGAGAGCTAAATTGAGCGATACAAAAATCTCTGAAGACTCAAAAGAGACATCCAGATTTATATTTTTTTCCAGAGTAATCTAAGTAGTCAAGAGAAGCTGTTGGTAAGAATATTCATAGAAAAGGACTGATAATTATATTAGAATTTTTTAGCCTTTTTTTTCCCCCTATACAGAGAACAGAAAAGACCAAGTTCAACCTACATTCTGCCTTGGGATCTTTTTCACCAATCTCTATAAGAGCAGAAATTTATCCAAGAGCCATAAAATTGATGGGTAAGTATAGAGTAGCTACAATGAAGCTAAAGTATTTTTCAACAAAGCATGAAATTTTCTCCATTTGAACAAAATCTCATGCTTAGAGAGTACTTCATATTGGTTATCGAAGAGGAGCATAACCGGTAAAAAATAGGCTTCCTCTTAAGGAGTACAACAGAAGGGAGAAAAAACCCACAGAGGTTCCCAGAGCCACACTTACTGCTTTGGAAATGTAGACCTATGCAGGGTATTGTAGAAAAGAACCATTTTTGAAGTAAAGGCATTTTTAAGATTTTTATAGATAAGTTATTTAGATGTTCATGTTCTGTCCCCTCTGCTCTGATTCTTTCATGTCCCTGATAAAAACACGGGATGTGGATTTTTCCTCTTTTACAGGATCCTCTAAATTCTTCTTATTTTCAGCTTTGTTCTCAAGTTTCCTGCTTTTTTTCTTAACCTTTAGCCTAGCAAAACAGCAGTGATTTCATGTCTGTTAGACCTGAACTACACATTTGTACAGGATAGGAGAATCCAACACCTTTTAACAGAAGTCACACCAGGTTTACCACTTTCTTCAAAATCTCAGGACTTTTCCTCACCCAAACAATTAGCCACAATTAGCCAAACACTTCCTAATTCCAGTTTAATTGAATCATTCTTGAATAAATTCTGTGTGGCCTCCTCCTTCTGCCCAAGTAAATATTTGGTAGCAAGGTCTTAGGAACAAGAAAAAAAATTGTCTCTGGGAAATGTACTCAAAAGACAAAGCTCAAAATGAAGCCAGAATGATGTAAGTTCAAAAGGGCTTCCAGGTTTCAGCTACTAACTTTGGTTCCTAGACAAATATTTTTCCACATTTTTCACTAACCTACAAATTATATGATTCACACTTCAAGTTTATTCCATTTCCTGATGGAAGACAAGCAAAAATAAGAGCTTCTGAAGGTTCCACTTGGCCATTTTCCTGGGAAGCAGATTTGTAGCACTAGCTAACCCATTTTTCAACAGCATGAATTCTCACTGCCCTGATTATTATGTGCTCATTTGCACTAATTCAAAGTCAGTTCACAAAGCTAACACAATCTAATTTGGTAACAAAACCTATCCACCTATAAACTGAAAAAAATTATTAGAGATTCAGCTGTGTACAGAGTCAGGCTTTCTTCTTCTAAAAAATGTTGTCTTAGTTACTTTAGAAGAATCTTTCTAAGATGAATGGCTAGGCTGCAGTTGCCAAAAAAGTGGTGTCTTACATGCTCTGCGAAAAAAATGATCTCTCTGTGGCCCAATTTTGCTCCCAAAGACATAAACCCTAATATTCCTATTGATTTCAAGCAAGAAAAATCCTATTCTAAATTAAATTCTATCTTTCTAACTTATTTCTATCTAAATGCAGTCAAACTTCATCCAATGAAATATAAAAACAGTATTCTAGAACAGTGTAAGTAGCTGATAAAAGACATGAACTATTACATTCCTCGAGCTATATGACACAAGCAGCTTTTCAAAACCAAGCAAGCTTCAATCTCAGCTTCACACCAGCAACTTTATGTGATTCCTCTTACCTAGCCTGAACAAGACAATGTCCAGATTCAGACAGATTCTGAGAGCAAACAGTTTGTGTTGCATTACCTCAGCAGCACCATAGACCCTTGCTAAGAAATGTTCCTGGTGATATTCTGCTAGCACAGGCACTCCAGCTAATCTCAGCTGCAACTGTCGTGCATGGTAAGAAAAGTGATATTCTAAATGATACTTGCTTATGCTATGTATAGCTTTCCTTTATAAAGCCTACCCTCAGCCACAAAAGCTGCTCTCGTGCAATTGCAGACTTTCAGTGTATTGTACTTCTTTAACTAACTCCACCAAGCAAGCTGAAAGTAGAATGTTATGAAATATTTGAGTGCCAAACTTTCAATTACCATTATGGCTTAAAAAAAGCCAATGCTATTTTGAGTGCAGTTACAATAGCAGGACACCTGTGAATAGCTAGTTGGTACACCACATTGAGAAAGCCTCATTGGCTTGTATGAACTAAATTTTCACCCTCTAGCAATAATCTAAACTACTCAGATATGAAACTCACTTGTCCTTCACTGCTCTCGAAAGCTACATCTGCACAACAGCTATTTTTTCAAGCATTTTTCAGGCATTTTCTCAAGAATGTAAAACTATTAGGGCCATGCATATACATACAGACAGATCTATTATCTAACAACACTCTCAGGTGGAAGTGTCTCTTATGATCTGCACCCTTTTGATGGGCCATTTCCATGATCAGATTTGTCTGTCAGATTGATTTATTTCAACCAACAGAGCATCCCATTGCCACCATTAGCCTCTGTCTAGAGCAGAGAACATATTTGAAACTGTAAATCAAGAAGATGCTGACAGACATGAGTATTTTACTGGCATCTGATGGGCAACGATGCTTTCGAAGTTCTAACTCAGCGATACTTTAAATTCAGGATTCTGTCTCACAAAGACATATGCGCTGTCTTGGTTTATCTTTCCAGGAAGTACTCACTGTGCATAAAATTAAACACATATCACAGCTCTAGTAGATCTCTCCAGCTGAACATTTATCATATTCTACTCTAGTATAGGTCCATCTCTTCTTAGCCTTCCCTTGGTTAACATGATTTCCCTGGAAGATCTCCTGAAGACAAGGAAAACATCTCCCAGCAACAAAACCACACAATTTCCCTGACCTGTATCATTCACTGCCATTACTACGGTTGCTATAGTTTGTACTTTCCCAGAGTTAAAACTTGTGGGTTTACCAGTTTAGGATGTCTTTTTTCCTTGATAGTTTTTCTATTGAATTGTGGAGTCTCTCATCCCTTCCCCATATCAAGCAAAGTCCTTAATTTAACCTTGTCTCTCTTCTGTTAACTGATGACCCTATTGGACATGCCCTTTTGAAGAGAACTTCGAGTTTCTATTCTCTAAGTTACTCTTCTTCACTCCTTTTCTCTATTATTTCTTTCTTGGGGAGTGGAGAGAAGGAAGTTTGTCTTTAAAACTGCACTATTCTCTACCTACATTTTCCATGCCTCAGACTATATTGCTTGTAAATGGGAAGAAAAAAATTGCTTTGTGTAGTATGCTGCCATTCTGGTAACCTGATACACTTTTATGTCAATGGGATCAATCCAGGTTTTAAAGATTCTCCAGTGTCCTTCTTCTGAGATAGGATAGCATGCCCCATAGCAGACAGTGGCTATCACATACATATACTCAACATATTCAGTGCTTCCCCTCACTACAAGAAAAGACATTGAGGTGCTGAGGCATGTCCAGAGAGGGCAATGAACCTGGTGAAGGGTCTGGGGCAGAAGTCTTATGAGGAGAGGCTCAGGGAGCTGGGGCTGTTTAGTCTGGAGAAAATGAGTCTCAGGGGGTCTTTATCATTCTCTATGACTACCTGATAGGACGTTGTAGCAAGGCGAGGGGTCAGTCTCCTCTCCCAGGCATCAATTGATAGGACAAGAGAAAATGGTCTGAAGTTGCACCAGGGCAGATTTAGATTAGACATTAGGAAAAATTTCTCTATGAAAAGAGTTGTCAAGCATTGAAACAGGCTGCCCAGGGAAGTGCTGTAATCATCATCCCTGGAAGTGCTCAAAATACATGTGGATATGGCATATGAGTGGTGAACATGGTGGAGGTTGTGGGTTGACAGTTGGACTTATGATCTTAGGAGATCATCAGCCTTAATAATTCTATGATTCTGCTGCATCCAGTTGTCCACACACATATTTTCCATGTTTAAGTCTTTTTGAAGGCCACAGCTATCCCATAAATAGGTTCTTTCTCTAGATAAGAAGCTAAATTCCTTGACAAATCCCATAAGCTTATGTAGCTTTCTTATGCTACTTCTGTGCCATAACTGTAGTTTCTACTATAGCTTCAAATACGTTCTGATGCACATCTGAAGTTTGCCTGTAATTGAATTATAAATTCTGTCATTCCTTTTGGCATTTCATACTGCAGTCATATATTATCTCGATTTAGAGACAGTCAAAATAAAGCATAGACTTTCTAGAGCGCACTGATTTTTTTTTTTTATTGTGACTGATATAGTGGGCTGGCATGTTCTTTTCTAGTCTGTTCCATTCACAAAATATGTACATCTTCTGCTCTCGGCACGAGACCAAGCAAAGCTAAAATCAGGAAATAATATCTCACAAGTACAATTGAGAAACCTGCAGGCCTTAAATCTGCCCAAAGTCAGTCCACCTGTCTGATAAGGTAGCATTATTGATGGCAAAGGCACCACAGGAGCTCCAGAAAATGGAGCAGTATCATAACAAGTTCTGCCTTATTTCCCTATAATGTTTAGCCAACAGTAGCTGACAGTCTGCTTTTGAAAAGACCAAACTGGAGATAAGGCAACTTGAGTTCAGGTGCTTGTTTGCATCTGAGAGGTCATCTTAATATTGCTGCTGACCAAGACATTAAACTGCCACTGTTATAAATTATCAGTGTTAAACTATTGGAATGTGCATTGTCAGATTTCAGAGTTAGTGAACAAGAAGCCATAAACATTCTTGTAACACAAGTTAATCATTTCATATGCTGTGTTCACAGACTTCAAATAGCAGGATTTGTTTATGGCTGGTTCAGACTCAAGCTTATCTTCAAAAACAGACTATGGAGTTAGCTTTATTTATTTAATTCTTACACAGAAAAGCTACTTGGAATATAGTATTTCTGAACAGTCTGCATTCTGCAATATTTTCCCAGAATCAGAAAAAAAAGTCCCATGCCTAACACTCCTTCTCTTTCCGACTTAAGAGCAAAGGTTTTGTTTCTGCTCAGAGCTCTGTGTATAATCAAAAGGATAACATGCAAACTCTGAGATTTAAGCATATATTGTTCAAGTTTTTCTTCAGTTCTGGTATCGCATGATCTTTCTATTCTGGTCTGTCTCTAGCTACTCTTTAAAATGAGAAGTCCATTCTTTGTGCTCTGTAGATTTTCACAATACTCAGGGCTGCTGTTCACTATTTCAATGAACTGTACAGTGTTGTTCAGAAAGTTTTTATAATGCAAACTACTATTTTTCAGCTACTTTTATATTTATGTTGCTTCTTCCCTTTCTAAAAGTCCTACACTAACAACATGGTGTTTAAAGTGTTTCATTTGCTCTATGCAGACAGAGGTTCACCTAGTTTATTGTGAAATTTTATTATCTTGATAAAATTACTATAGATAGTGCAAAACTCACACCTCACTTTCAAATTGCCTCTGGGAGATGTGAAGGCTTTCTTCAATTTCTTTCAGCCTGGCAACAGATAAAGACTTCATTATATTTCTCCCAGATTTCCTTCGTGCCTTTCTCTTCTCTCTATCCTCCTTCTCTATCATACCTGACTATGACAAAAATGTACCCAGAAGTGCAATAGGAAAGTCACTGGAACAAGCACATATAAATGTGTCAACAGGGACACAGACCTGGCTCATTAGCCGTTTCCTAAGCCCTGCAGTATCACCCCTGTAAACCAGCACTGTGTGCTACAACCCAGTTTAGTTTTTAAAAATCATTACTCCTTTCTTTCCTCTTCTAGCTTGCCAACTCTTTTCATTCCTTATTATTTTTCACCTAAAGTATGTAGCAAGTGACCACTTTTCCAGTGGTCTCTACTGTCATTCCCCATCATGCCACAATTATACCTAACTATGTCTTATGCTTTCCCCTACCATAAGCTAAACATCCATTTGATGGGACTAAAGATGATATAAGTCTCAGCCCATGTCAGATTGTTATCCATGCAAAAGTCAGACAGTCTAAACGGTAAGCCACAAAGCCAGGGGTAGGTAGAACACTGGATCATTAGGAAAAGGAGGAAAAAAAGTATTTTTGTCTAATATATAAAAAACCCACAAAAACTACCCAGAGAAATCTTATTTATAAACACCCCATCTGTGATGTTTAGAACCTGAAATCTCTTGTCACTTCAGTATAATAAAGAAATTCTCCTGCTTCTCAGAGGGTTCTGCACAATTCTCATCCTGATCTCCCTGCTGCCTACATTTGTGGTGCTAATCAGGCATGTATCTTATGTTTCTCCTTCCTTAGCAACCAGGGGACAAGCAAAGGAAGGCAATCTAATATGAACATGTTCATTGAAGATTCCCTGAAAAGAGTTTAAAAAAGGAATGTTTGGTAGTATCCACACAGAATTAAGGCTAACTCTTAGCTTTGCATCTTTCTTTCTGAAAGTGTCACATCCTGAAGCCATGCTCTTTGGAGGCAATTTGAAGATAATTTTCAGAGTAGAAAGAGGAAAGTGTCCTCATTGTTCCTGAGGAACACAAGAAAATATAAACCCTTAAAGCAAAAACAACCAGGTGAATAAAAAATAATGTAATTTTAGCAAATTTTCATGATCATTAATTTTTTTGGCTCACCTTGTGCTTTTGGGAGGCATATTAGGTCTTAATTGAGAGGGTTAGATAAACTGCTAGTCTCCATTCCTTTCTTGTTTTGGGCTTCAATTAGAATACTTCCAAGAGGGATGATCATGCAGACGTGGAGACTGAAAATAAAAAGATCAAGTCCAAGACTGAAGAAAGCTATATTAAAGCCAATAAAATATGGCTTAATGATCACCAGGATTAATTTTAAGGATAACCTTAAGAATACCTTAAGGAACTTAAGGATAATCTTATTACAGCTGCCTTGGTAAGAAAGGCTAGTTAGATGGAAGACCTTAGGTTCATCACTACAGCTCTGACTTTCATTTGGTTTTCCCCATTCCATTGTTACAACTCCACTTTTAACTGTTTCTCTTCAATGAACAACTGACTGTCAACAATTAGAGAAGTGTTTTCTGTCTTTTATTCCCCCACAGTTTTCTGTGGGTGATCCTGGATGAAAGAGAGGGGGTAGGGAGAAAGAGGAAAGAGAGGGGGGAAAAAAATCACCTTTTTATATATCTTTCCGTATCTCCATATGTTTGCTTAATAATACTGACAATGTGGGTGGAATAAGTAGTGTTGAACTGCTCTCAAAAGTGTCATAGAACAAGCCTATGCACACAAGCAATTAGAGGATAGTAGCTGGCACCCTGCACATCTGTATTCTACTTGACACTGCAGTAATACACTCATCAAAGCAAAGGCTAGAGAAATAGGTTTGAAATCAAACTAGGCAACAAGGACTCATTGATAGTAAATAGTTGAGAATTTTCTGAAAAAAAAAACCCAAACCCTAGTACTGAAATCCAGACTGCTGGTAAAGATAAGCCTGTTTTTGAGTGTGGGTTAAAAGGAAATTACTGGATGGTAGAGAAGTACAAAGAATATTATGCAGAACAACATCATTTGCTATTAAGGGGAGCCATGTACTTCTTGACTGATCCAGTTCATTAGGTTCCCTAATCCTTGCTTTTGCATGGAAAAATAATTTGAAGCTACATCCCTTGGTATGTAGGAAATGTAGTATTTTCACTCATGAGCTCTTGTTGCAAACAACAGCCCCACCTTCTTTAGACATCTAAACCTGCAGAATGTCTGTGGAAAGCATCCAAAGGAACAGCACTCAAGAGCCTCCACTGTGCAGAAGGCTCTGATGCAGACATCCTGCAGAGGCACTTCACTTCTCAAACATATTTTGAAGTACCATATAGCTTTTTCCCTAACACAAAATCGGGGTAAAAGGCAATAGGAGAGCAGCAGCACATCCATAACATGGTGGATTCATAGTCCTAGTTTCCTCGGAGAGCAGAAACACCTGATCTGCACTTATTGTGGCTAGCCTGCTGTCCAAGTAACCAGAGAAAAATTAATCTCATTTAATTTTAGCTATCTAGTCTTACCTCCCATCTTTTTCAGATACCTGTCACTTTAAGCTCCCTTGATAGATTCATTTGCCCTGTCACAAATGCCCATGTTAGAGGAAGATGGATGATTCTTTGGAAATGCTATTTTTCTCCCTTTGATACACAGAGTTTAACTAAGACTTTGAAGTCTAACTTTTAGACATTAAAGTTAGAGCTGATGAATCTCTCCCTAATTAATGGAGAGAGTGCAGAAACTCCAGAGGGTAATTCAACCCATCTATTTTAAATGCCTATTTAGAGAAGAGAGGAAACCATTTTCTCCCCATTAACTACATAGGGAGCCAGGTTAACTTGCTTAACAAGGCACTTAGCTTTTGGACAGCAAAAGTTGCTAAGATGAATTATGTCCCAAGCATTCTGCAGCCCATAAGGGGATTTCTTTCAATCCCTTCAAATCCTAGAAAAACTCCTCATAAAGGTTGTTTATTCAGACTTTAGAGAGGAGTCATGATTTAGCTCTCTGACAGTGAGACAAATACAATTCAGGGATGCCTGGTGATGCTTTTCTTCTTTTTTTGTTCTTTGAGACAACGGAAAACACCTCCAAACTCAATAACATTTCTAATGTACTAGGTCATCTTCAGCTCCTGGATCGATACATAGCTGAAATACGATTGTGAAGGTCAGCTTGGACAAAGGAAAATCCTTCTTCATAAAAAAAATTCTGCATGGAAAAAAGGTAACTTACAAATTTCTAATCCAAGGCCACTAGGTCAATGCACTTTCGTGTTAGCAAATCTAATTGTTTTATGAGTGATCAGCATCTTTTAGGTTGAAGTACAAGTACTGAAGAAACACATTATTTGCTTGGCAAATCCTGTTCACAAGTGCAATCCAAAAGTGATTTGATGACCACACTTACATTCTTATATTTTACAGCAGATACAACGAATATTACAGAGATAACAAAGAATATCACCAGTCCTTAGATCCCACATTGGTCTGCCAGAAGGATATTCAGGAACAGGGATAAACAACGAAACTGAAGGAGAGAGGAAAAAGAGAGCAAGGGAGCCCAATCTGCTTCTTTTTATAGTTAACCTGCTGCAGCCTCTTAAGCAAACTAGATTTTTCATGCCATTTTGTTCACACATGCACAGTGAGTCAATGGGGTGGGGGTGACTGAGCACGAGTCTCAAGGTGGAGCAGGAAGTTGACTGAGAACATGCTGCTCCACCTCTGCAGGACTCTCTGCTCCGATCACATCTTTCCTGTCCTAATAGTCAGAATGTTTTAGACAAAACATGCCTATGTCTGGTTTTCCACAACTAGCAAAACTCTGCGTTGCTGCAGCTTATTCTTGCTGAAGATCTCAAGGAACTGCTTCAACTGCTAGTGACTGCCAGCGCATGGGAACATCTTGTACATGGAAACATCTTACAGCCAGGCCAGATAGAGCAAAATATATGCAGGTTTATGGTAGGAAATCACAAGGGATTATTTTAAGCCAGTCAATTGCTTTCCTGAGGAATGTTGCATGGAGCACTAAGTGTACATGCCCCGTAGTGTGCTGCAGGAGATCTCACCTATAATGGTATGGCAACAGAGTGTCACCTACAAGGAAGCAGTTACTACTGCACCTGTTCCAAAAGGCAGCAGTATGGAAAGTGCCCTTGCTCTGCATAGGTGGCATATATGCTCTTTCAGCCTTTGAACAGAGAGTTTCTGCAAGCAATAATTCTTCTCATGCAAGTGACCATCAGAAGAAGTAGCAGAAGAAGGAAAAACAGCCTTTTGGGGAGACTTCTCTTGACTGAAATATTACCTCAAAAAATTTGTCTGTGGCAGTCTTTTGGAAGACAATTGGGTAAGAGAATTGGGTAACAGAGTTTTCATTAATACAGCATAATTAGGTAAATGATAAGTAGATATTTTTATCATTACAGAAAGGAAGAAAACAATGTCCATGAGAAGAAAACGTGTAATAAAGCTTTTGACCTTCAGCAAATCTTTGAAAAGTAACATGTAAGGAAGGATTTCTCTGAACAGTTTCTATTGTCACTATTTTACACAGTGAGTGCAAGAGTTTTTTGTCACATGCTGTGTAACCAGGAAAGCAAATCAAATGAAGGAAACCTTTTTATTATAATACATTTGTAGCTTCCCATCAGTCAGCTTTTTCTAGCTAAACAGCAATACTTAACCATAAAATCCCTCGTCCCTCCATGTACGACTGATCACATCCAAACTATGCAAAACCTGACAAGATGTCAACTTGAAGTAAGTTGTTTACAAGCACAAAATCCCTAGTACTAAGTCAGCTAAGCAGCTCAGGTTCATATTAAAGGGATCTGCACACCACACTGACTGGATTTCTCCTCCATCTAGAGACCTCAACTCCTGCCTGTCTATAGACAGCATGTTCTTTCTCATGTAAAGAGAACTAAGCATTGCACCTGGCTGTGAATGTTAAGTCTAGTGCATCATCAACATCTTTAGATTAACCACTTGTAGTGAAGACAATGATCTTCTTGTAGGCTGCCTTCATCACCTATTTGTGTTGTACATTAAGAAAAAAAACCAGCAATCAGGCAACAAAATGCACTTTAATGATACTATGGAATACTTCATTCTTTCTTGTGCGAGTAAGATCTTACCAAAGTATCCAGAATGATCAGGTATTTCATATTCAAAAAGGACAACATTATTTCCTACCAAGTACATTAAACTCTCTTGAGTTCATTAAAAAGCATTTCTTCCTGTGTTAGCTTTTTTTCACTTGATAAAAATTAGATCCTAATTTGTATCCTAACTCAGGATATGAGTGCTTAGCACCTCTGAAAGCCAGGTCATTCCTCTTAATTTCCTTTGGACACT
>NW_008680788.1:200816-219010 GCF_000695815.1 Acanthisitta chloris
CTACTTAAATGCTTATGAGAGTAGAATAGAGAAGGGATTCTATTTCCATCACTGTAAAACATCCCTAGAGGAAGTGAAATGTAGCCTGTACCCACTGAGCATATTTTTATGTTTGTAATAAGCCCTTGTGTATGCTGGAAGACCCAGAAGAAGCTATTACTGAGGCAAAAGTTCCTCTGGGTCTTTTACTGCACATATATATAGCTTTGGTAAAGTTTCAAATCTTGTAGCCTTTAGTGGTTCAAAACATTTCCTGGAGGGCATATACTGAGGTAGGTATGCTCAGGTGGGAATTGCTTCAAACAGGTTAGCTTTTCTGCTACTGCTCTGTCCAAAGCCCCAAATCATTAACGGGATAGCTAGGAGAGTTTAAGCAGTTACTTCACACTTTTTGTAGCATAAGAGCACCTTTCTTTGCTCAGAGGATGAGGGGTTTTCTGCAGCAGCAGCATTAGAGTTTTGTATGAGACAAAAGAGATACCTGAGACTTTCTATCAAAATACTTACAGAATTATTACTAGTATAGTCATATTAAAAATAGTTCTCAGCAAAAACTAACTGGAGATTTCAAAATACAGAAAAAAAAGGCTAAATAATTTTGAAGACAGAGCAACTAATTGCTAAAGCCCATCAACTACCACTTGATGCTATTCCTACTGCTTCACTGTTCAAGTGTCTTTGATTATCTTCAAGCTGTGAAGGGCACTGAACATAACACCAGCAAATTCCCCATATCTGAACTGAGCTCTCCAGCTATCAGGCCATTACACAAATTGTGAAGAATAGCAAGCCCAAGACTGGTGGTTTTGGGGAGAAAGGGGTTTTTTAAAAAAAAAACAACAAACTCTTTGTTTCTCTGAATGAACAGGCACAGAAACCATGCTTATTACAGTGGTTTTAAAAAGCAGCACCTGAGAAAATGAGGCATGTGTGTGCATAGATGCTGTAAAACATCCAGGCAGGAAGACTTGGCAAACAGGCTACCTAGAAACTGCATCTCAGTGAAAATTACCAGGATTCTCCTTTGTCCTAGATTTCTCATCAGAATGTAAGTCTACCTTGTTGTTCCCTTCGAAGCTATGGCCCTGTTGTGAGACCCAGCACAAATGTCTCCACTTCTGCACCCTTTCTTTGAGGAAAACATGTTACTTTCCCTCTCAAGTGGTACAGAGTTAAAATAAAATTAAATAAATAACACAGACTTCAACCCAATCAGATCTTTGAATATGGAAGATTTAGGTTACTTTTGGGACTACAAGCTGTAAGCTACTTGTGGATTTTCTAGTGCACCTGGCACAAAACACTTACGGACTGCAAGATGCAAAAACAATGACAGGCACATCCAAACAGGGAAGTGGGATGGCTAAATGATAGTATATGGAGTACCTCGTTACAAAAAATATGACAGAGAGATCATTAATCTCCTCCCACTACATTGAAGGAGAAACTGAACAATATCAGAAGAGAAAGCAGATTATTTTTTACATCACTTTTTGTCTCAGAGAGCACTGAGGAGATACGAGCCTTTCCAAGTAAAGACAAGGAGCTCTTGATGAGTCAGACATCTTAAGGGGAATGGCCAAAGCAAATCAATAAATAAAAGATCAATACATTTCAAGAATGGGATGCTGTTTATTCAAGAGTCCCAAAGCAATTTAAGATTAATCAAAAGACATCCACAGTTCTGCAGTTTCACATTGAAATCAGTTTGTATACTGAACCACACAAGACAGCAGTCGTCATCACGTCACTGCTGAGAGAAACTAAGACAGAATTCAGCTTCACACACGTATTACTGCAGCAATAATTGAGGAAACTATTAAAACCAAAAATGTTAAATATGTGGATTAAAGCTAGAAGCCTTAATGCTTTGTACATCTCCTTTACCTATTAGTATTCTTTTGGCATGTTAATAGTGGCAGATAAGAAAGAATTGGCTGATACAAGCTTTCTGGACTTCCAAAGAGCCTTTGAGGATGCTTCCCACAAAAGGCTATTAGAGAAACTAAGTAATCACAGGGTGAGAAGTAAAGCATTCTCATTGATTAGAAATCAACTACAAAAAGGAGAACACAGAAGCAGAATACATTTATTAGTGGTCACTGCTCCATGTGGCTAAAGGTTAACAGCAGGGTGCCCTCAGGTTCTTTGCAAAGGATGAGAGTGTTTATTTATTAATCATCTGGAAATGGGACTAACAATAAGATGGAAATGTTTACAAGGGACACAACAAGTCTTAGATTAATCAAGGCCAATGCAGGCCAAGGAGCTTTTGGGTTGCTTAAAAGAGCTCAGTGAAAGGGGAAACAATGGCAGATGGAACACAGCACTGCCAAGCCTAATACAAGCACAGGGGAAAGAACCATATGAAATACTTCATCTAGAATTAAGAACTCAATATGACCACTGAAGGGAGGGAAAATCCTCTCCATATACACAGATCAATGGAAATACTTCTCTGGAAGACCAATCACAATCTAAAGTAAAGGCATTGTTGAGAAAGAGAAGAAAAAGGCTACAAAGGCTGAGATTTATTTATTGAGGGAGGAAGCCTTACAGCTGTAAAGGAAGAGGTTAAAAAGGCATAATATATAAGTAAATGTAAATCACAAATAAAGTAAATTATGTAATTACTTAACTCTCTTCATAAGACAAATGATGAATTCATCAAAATTCAAAATTGCATATTTAAAACAGACAACTTTTTTTAAATTATTGAAACCGAAGCTAGGGAATTCTAGATTTGATGCTACCAAGTCCAAAGGTAACACCATTTTAAAGAAGGACCTTGATTTTTCTGTGGATTTATGCACAAAAGCTCTTCACAGTAAAGTACTCTTTTCTGTACAGCAATATAGAATCAAACCAACACAAACAATAAATGGAAAGTCAAACTGCTGCTCAGTTATCCTCTTCTGCCTCGTGGGCACACAGCTTACTCTTATCCCAGCTTCTATACATCATAACTACTCTCTCAGCTGCATGTCTACCATCATAGATACTCATATTTCATTTCCCCATTCAGAAATTTGTCCTTCTTAGTACAGTGTATTAGTGCATCAAAATGCTGCAGACAAATGTATCACGAGAGGTTGGTTTAGTAGAGAACTTGAAGAGGGGAAAAGGGAAAGAACTAAGTAGCAGTGAACAATCAATAGAAAAGAATAGCTATATCCTAAAAGATATTTTAAACTGTTATCTTTAGCACCAGTGGGCATGAATTGGAAATGTTGTATTTAGCACAACCCTGGCTGCATCAAACTGAAGTGTGCTTTAGTGTTAAAGTAACAGTAACATGCAAAGCTGTGTATGAGAAACTGGTAATAGCAAAAGTTTGATGCATGAGGACTAGATACATGCATCCTTTTTGACAAGAATCATAGGTAACACACTGTAATGTGTCACAGCTGTAGGAAACTCTTGTATTACAGCAGATGTACAGACATTCTCATTTATATAGACAATACACAAACAAAATACCTCTCTTGTCATGCAAAAATTACACTTCATCAATCAGTAGCCATTAATATGGCCCAAAAACTTTATCTGCAAGGGGCATATAACCAACATATCTCTCTACTAGTATTCTGATATATTCAAAATTATGTTTCCTGGGTTTGACTATTAGTTTGGCTATATCACTTTAATATAATTTTCATAAATATAATTGTCTCCTCCTACCCCAGACTCCACTTCCATTCAAAAATTTGCCATCAGATATCAGAAAAAAAAAAAGTCCTATAGGAGCTGTACAAAAAATTTCAGTAAGAACAATAGGAGTAGAAATCTTAACTTCATTGTTACCCAAAAAAGCCTCAACAGAACAAATGCATAAAACATAGCAAGGACTAACTTTTTGCTACACATTTAGAGAAAATTAAGATTTTGAATATGATCCTAAGTGCCTTTGAAAGCAAAATTTATCTCTCAGATACCCCTTCATGTACGAAAGTATACTAACAGACAAGAATATGGAAATGTACTTGATTGATTCATAAGCATGACAGATTGACTACTGCCTAACATGAATTAAGAAGAGACTTTGCAAACTAGCAAACAATTTTCTGGTCTGGTGTAGCATTCATTTCACCTCCCAAGCTTATTCCCAGAGGTAGGAAATGACAGCAAGTAGATCACCGAGAAGCGAGTATGTCAGTTCCTATACCCTGCCTATGAAGAAACACTCTCTTCAGCTTTCTGATTCTTCAGTGCCAGCTCCTTCAGGGTTCAGGAAAAAGCAGTGTGAGTACAATCTGAAATACATCCGATTGAAGCCTCATACGAACATGTTGTCTATCTACTCTTACGATGACCTAAGTTAAACATCTGCAGTTTTGGCTGTGTGCCACTCTGCTGGCAGGACAATGTCCTGTCTCTGCTGCTTGGTCTCCCTTGCAGCTCCTGGTCAAATCAGTCTCATCTGGTGGTGCAGAAAGTGCTGATCACCTGGCAGGTCTTCCCCTGATGTTTTGATCAGTCATACACACTGATACTATTTAAGCCAATTATTTCTTTAACTGCTTTAGCTAGGTCAGTGTATCACTCCTCTTGACTCTTTTTATCCCCACTCGAGTTTTGAATTGGGGAAAAGTAACAAAGTTTCCTGATGTAACCATATTTTAACCAAAAGCTAAAAACATTAAACCCCTCAGATCTTCAGGAACATTGACCGTGACTTCTAAAACTAATTTTCTTCCTAGAAATGCAGTAAACTTACTAGAAACAATTCAGTACATGGCATCAATTCTCAGGGTTCAAAAGCAATGACCACTTGTAATTACTGGGAGTATTGAAATAAAAATACCTATGTAAAAAAAATTGGAAAGGTAGTGGTTTCCCATACTAACAGCAAATATTCTATCAGCAAGGCAATGTTCTTCCAGTGCCATATTTTCTAATCATTCAAGGAAAAAAGCTTTAGTCCATGAACAAAAATAATAGCAATCCATACTACAGATAAAGCTTTGTCCTCTATGCTGAAAGAAATGCAAAGAAAATGAAGTCTTCACAAGTACACAGAAATTGAAATAGTTAAAAAAGAAAATCCAGTTACTTAAGCTTTCCTGCATATCTGGTTGTCAGTTCAGCATCTGCCTAAATCTAGACTGAGCACTGCCCCATCTTTTTTTTTTCTTCTAGCAGGAAACAAGAAAATAAGAAAGAAGATAGTGAAGGCAGTATTTTATGAAAACAGGTCAGACTTGTTTCACTGCTGCTGACTTCCCTCACAAAAAAAATTCCATTTTCATGATTGTTTTTGCACTATTCTGAAACTGAAAACTCAAGACTTGCCATAAAGAGGCACTATTCTGTTCAGCCTTATGTCCATGTGTTGGGAAGGTGCCATGAATTCCACATCGAGGACTGAGGCAGCCCCAAGAGCCTGAAATGCAGCAGAGCTGCGGTGGTTCTGCTGCACAGAGGCTTGGCAGCTGCAGGGGAGGCATAGAGCAAAAATCTGCATCACCTCCATAGGCATGCCAGCAGAAGATAAAAAAAAAATTATAAAAAAGGATCATAGATGATCGCTAATGCTGTGATTATATAGAGCCAGGTGCACTGAATCATTTCAGAGCTTTGGCTCAGAGCCTTGAGCTGCAGTCCTGAAAAAACTGCTGAGATACTTTGGGAATTATCTCCAGGTTGAATTTCAGTCTCTTTAACTATAGCTGTGCGAGTGCAGCTTTGTACAAACACTGTAAACTGAAACAGTGCTGAGAGCTTGGCACCCACGTTCCGAGGGTTTCATCCGTTTCCCTTCGGGCTAGCCCTAGCCCTACCAGACTTCATGTCCCTCCTTAGTGTGGGCGCCTGGGGCGCCTGTTTGCCTTGGCTTGCAGGAGAAAGCAATCCAGCCTGTGTGCTGAATCAAGATGCACTGCGAGTGGCAGTGGGAGTGAGTGGGAGTATTGTTTCCAAAGCACACCCCTGACCAGAACTGAAATGCTCCTGGAGACACAGCCTCAGGGCAGCTGTCTGTATGCAGCTCAAGCCTTGAGATTTGTGAGCTGCCCCAGTGTGTACAGACTCTGGAAGAAATAAACAGTTGCCTTTTAACTCCATTAAGACACAAAGTGAAGAAAAGACTTTGAAGCATGACCTGCCCCTTAAGCAACATCACAGGTGCACCTCATGGTATATTTACATGCTATGGGGCCCTGCACTGCTGAACTGCTCTAATATTCCAGTTCCCCAATAGTGCCACTACTTGCAGGAAAAAAAAAAAACAAACAAAAAAAACCCAGAAAACCAACAAAACAAAGCACTGAAGTTTCAGGTCTTTTGCTTCTCTTGTGAACGTAGCATCAAATCATTTCAAACATCTCTCTATTCATATCTACTTTAAGCTCCTTTTTCTATCCTGTACCCAGGATCACAATCTTAAAGGAACCGAAAGAAAAAGAAAGCTTATCAGTATTCACAGATCTCTTATTCCTCCCTATGAGCTACTGATCTTCCCTGCCAGTCATGATTTTGGTAAAAATCTGAGTTGCAAATATTTCCTGAAGGCTGCAAAACATATCATCTCCTCCTCTTGCAGATCTAACCAACTATAAAAGGAGAAAAGGATCTCTTCCATACCAAACATCAGCTCTCTTCAAATCAGGCCCACATTAAAAACTGTTGAGTGGAAAAAAAACCTAAACATGGTATCAATATTTACATTGATATCATAATTTAAGGAGGCTTCTTTTCACAGCAATTAGAACGAAACAACCACAATTGCACAGGAAACTGCAAAAAAAAAAAAGATTTAAATAAATATTTGGGAAGTCACTGTAATTCACGCTTATATTGCACAAGCTAGCATCGTTCTGCCCTTTAAAATATTTCAGAAAAAAATATAAAAATACAA
The DNA here is from genome assembly GCF_000695815.1 of Acanthisitta chloris. Taxonomy (NCBI): domain Eukaryota; kingdom Metazoa; phylum Chordata; class Aves; order Passeriformes; family Acanthisittidae; genus Acanthisitta; species Acanthisitta chloris. Next base: position 207,673 of record NW_008680788.1, read on the forward strand.
TTACTCAATAGTAATAAAAACCTGATCTCCCAGATAGTCACAGTAATCAAAATATCCTAGTCTGTAAAAAACCAAATATGAACAAAATAAACTTTGTTGCAATGCGCAAATAAAGAAGCAAAACCAAAAATAATCTAAAATATTCCAATTAAGACAACAGAACATTCAAGGTAATAAGCTACAATCTATTAGGTAGGTAACAGAGTCACATGGAGTTTTTAGGTGGTTTTGTTCTGATCAGTGATCCAAATTTCAGTCCAAACCCACAGAAGGTTTCTACAAATGAGTTGTGAAGACCAATGTAAGACAGGGTTAGTGCACATCCTTTCTATGACATCCTGGCAAGTGATGCTTGCGTATTCCACATTTACTGAAGTATTGATGAAAGAAAGAAAATACCCTAAGTAATCTACATTTCCAGATCAGTCAGAAAACAAACAAATCAGTGACTGAAAAAAAGGAAAAAATGTTTAGAAACAATTGTTACATTTCCCTGTACTTCCTAAAACTACTTCTTAATTTTGCATGATCTACAACACTTCAGATTTCCATAGGACTCTACTTGGGACTGTCCTAGTCTCTCCAGAATGCTTGGTCCTACTTCAATAATTTCCTTGTCGCACCTCCTGTAAGACACATACATATACATGCATATACATATGTGTGTGCAATACCTGTAATTTTTATTTAAGATGAGTCATTGTTAAAATTACTACCCTTTTATGAATGTTGAAATGTACCACGGAGCAAAACTTCCATTATCTGCTCAATTCCTCAAGTTCTGCTTAAATTTTACCTGTATTTATGCCTGCATAAATAGAGTGTATTTAGAGCAATCAAAGCAGCTTCTCTGGATTTAAACTAGCAATACTGCTGAGCAGCAACTCTCCTTTTAACCATGGTGGATGACCTACACTCTTGGCTGGAAAAGGCAAATTAATTCTGCTTTGCTTCCTTCAAGGTTTTCCCCCCCTTGGATAGCTGAACAAGTTAAGCTCGTATTTTTCTACAGTGTGCCTGAAAAATCAATAGAATAGGAGAATGTGATCAAGACCAAGTACAACAACAAGGAAAAGGGAAAAAAACATTAATCTAACAACAATAACAAATTAGTAATGTCAGTCAAAGACAAGGAAATAAGCATTTAAAGCACTCTGCATATTGCTTTTTGTAGTAAGGTTTGTAAAGCAAATCAGTCTGAGTCAAATCTGTCCCTCTGAATTCATACATTTGAGTTTTAAAGCATATCATGTGCCTCCTGCTCTCAAAACAGTACTACATTTAAGTAAAGCCATTAATTTCAATGGAGTTATTCCTGGTTTATGTCATTGTAAATTACTGACTGAAGAAAATTGGTCTGTATCTGTGAATGAAAATAAAACAGTATTTTAAATTTACATGTGTCATACAGAGATTGGCTTGCAGTGCATTTACTCAGGTCACATCCCAGAAATCAATCTCAGTTCCTAGAGCTTGAAAAGCTATTGTTGCAGTAATGATTTAATTTCATTAATAGAGTGAGGTTGCAAAAAAAAAAACTATATTTATAAGACTCAGTTTTAACATTCATAAGATTTAAATAGAGACCAAAGAAACCGTACTGCACCTCTAACTGAACTGGGATATAAACCAGCAAGCCTCATTTCCTGAACTCCAGTAATATACTATATCTTGTTAGCTAAACTCAGCTTGTAATAGGGGTCATTTCCCCAAGGACTGTTATATCAGAAAGCATAAATGAAAAAAAAGTAAAAATACAAAAATTAATTCTGCTTTTAATATCATTTGGCTAATATTTCAAATGTACCTTGCTCAGAAACTCCTTCATAATACTGGTCCAAGTTCAGTCAGGTTCTCTGTAGAAATATTACATCCAGACTTTAACTCCACAGCAGAACAGGACTGGAAATAAACATCTCTCATCTCTGAATGCATGAAGAATTTTAAAAGCCATCCCATGGGACCTTGGCTGTGTTTTTGATTTGCTTCCTTTTTTTAAGTGCAGAACCTCAAGCCAGTGGAATCTAATCCCCATATATCCTCAGCCCTGGCCCCGCTCCAGGGCACAGCCTCAGTGTTCCTGGCAGGCAGCACGTGCTGGGGCATCCCCACTCACAGCATACTGGGAGCTTCCCATACTTGTTCCCTTATGCAAAAAAACTTTCTTCTAATAAAAACTGTCCAGTCTCTCATTAAAGCACTGTACCACCACAGCTTGAACATAGTGTGAAAGGAAAAACACGAAAGGATGGGTTTATACCTTTAGGGGTACAAAATTTGCAATAGCCAAAAATGAGGCTCTGACAACACGGATCTTTCCCCACTGGTTGTACTACATGCCTGACTTTAACGTGGCTGGAATCAGTACAGACACATCCCACTGGAAAACCACCAGAAACTTGCTTAAGGAGTTTACTGATGATCAGTATTCTAAATAGATGTTACTGTAATATTTCCCTTCAAAACTTTCAGGGATTTTAATCTTTACCAAAACATACATCTGGGATTATTTGTACTTGTATGTTTTTAATGGAAAGATTACAAGTAACATACATGATTTTATCATTTTGATAATATACATTGGAACGTAAAGATATAGTTTTCTCATATTTTAAAAACAATTTCCTTTTAAAATGAGATGTGCTATACCAGATTTTACCACAAAATGATCTTTTTCTAAAAGTCTGCTCTAAGTCCTTCAATACACTTCCAACTGTGAAGTATGCCCTCATTATCCTAGAGCCCTTCTATACAGAAATCCAGTTACAACAAATCTATGTGAAGGCAATGTTAAGAGTATTCATGGGAAATTTGCATATTGTTTTTGTAAGTATATTTTTAAAATATATGTAAACTTGTATTATTTATTCCCAATAAAACCAGACTTAAAAAATATAATGGATTTTTCATTTGGTATTTTTTGTTATTCTTCTACAACACGGGTTTTATTTTAAAGGACAGCTAGATTTTTAATACAGTGTGCACATATACAAGTACAAATATTTGTCTCAGCAGACATCACTTTAGTGTCTTTGAAAATGCAACTTTAACAGTGATAAAGAAGTTTGATGTAATTGATGAAGTCATACTAGTAAAAAAATGTCTTTTCTTGACACATGAGCACAACGAATCAGCTAATAAGAGTTAAGAACATAATTTCCACACTAGCAAAAGCTTTTCTATGTGGTATACTAATCCTTGTAAACAGTAAATATACATGAATAAATGTTTATATTTATCATCTTACATTAGTTTTCTATTCCTATATACAGAAATCTCTAAGATATGTAATTAACTTAATACAGTTTTAAAAGCATTTAAGAGTTGTTCAAGTTCTTCCCTTAAATCCAAGTATCTATCTAAATGAATATATCTAATGCAAAATTCTTTTTCCTGAGAAGAACCTCTAAGTGTAACCCCTCAAATACACAACATAGAGCAAACCCTGGAAACCCTCTTATTCTCCTCAAAGGAATAAAATGATAAAAAATATTTTTCTAAATATCTCAGATAATCCGTCTTTTTCTTTTCCCTCTGGTTCTGGATTGCTAATATCTTTAAAATGTAATAAAGATGCTTCATTGTGATGTTTTACAGAGATGAAGTCTGTTGACAGGCCCAAGATACCATTTACATAAGTGTTCAGGCAAATTGAAGGCAACATCTAATCTAACATGCAGAGGATCAACAAGAATTAAACATGCATTTAAAAAGCACTCTAGATATCATACTTGCTCCATGGAAAATATCTCCTGAAAACTGCAATATATTGCATGGTCTACAAGGCAAACATAATACAATTACATTTTTTTGCTTTCTAAAATTTTATAATGGATGAATTTTAAAATATAGTGGCTTAACTAATGAACTTGCCTTGTTACATCTAAAAAAAAATCATAAAAATGCCAATTTCACATTCCAAAACTGAAAATTTGGATTTTTTTTATTTGCAGTCTCTCAGGTCCCATTTCCCTTTAATTTCCACGATCACTTCCAATCCACTGCAGAATTTCTAAAATCGTATACCCAAACGTACTGATTTTTGGTAATTTCAGATCATCTTTGCTACTGTTTTTAATCAGGACGTTTTCTTCTACAAAAAGATGAAACCTCTGAATGAACACCTAACATCAATGTATATGAAAGGTGAAGATCCCCATCAGGCTCTCTAAGATACTTCAAAGGACCAAAACATTCATATGTAACTGCTGAAGTTTGTCACTTCAATATTTATCATCACCATTCGCCGCAACAATTTGGTTGCATTCAACCTGTGCTTCGAAGGGTCATACCAGGTTCTTCCACAAAGGCTTTAGGAGAATGTTATTTCAAACAGCTTTCAAGACATGTCCATCAGTTTCAATGAAAGAGATGAGTTGAAGGGTGGGAGAATATCAGGTGCTGATCAGCTTCACTTCAGAGCCATTTACCTCATGCCCTGTTCTTTCTGTCATTATAGACTGGGAGTTCATGGGATACAGCTCTTCAATGTGCATGTTCTAAAAAAGTTATCTACATATTTCATATAACTACCTTATTTGCAAACAAGGTCAGATCACATATTCAAACATAAATCTGTTTTTTATTTTCTTATCATATTTTCAAATTCATCAAATCTTTCTACAAGCCAGAATATGTCTCCAGTGCCTCACTAAATTTGTATTCATCTAACTGATTGATGCTGTAAAGTAAATCAAGCTCACACACATTCTCACTTAGCGATGTTTGCTCTACAGTTCTGACAAGAGAAAAGTACAGTGAAAAGTACATCGAAAAGTACAGTATGGTTATTGTAGCAAAGTGGCATAAATGTTTAAGAATATCAGCTTCTCGAGCGAGAGAGCTTGGGTAGTCTTGGAAGTTCCCCCTGATTTGGACTAAGGGAAGAAAATTCAATGAATAGGAATTCTCTCATCCACAGACACCTCCACCCCAAAAAATTTCCACCTTCCTTATAAAGAAGGAGAGAAATAATCTTTAGCAGATCTACCTGCAAAAACATCTATTAAGAAGATGACCTACAATTTCTGCTCTGGTTTCTCAAGAGAATTAACAGCTGGAAAAGTCATATATAGAACCTCTTGGTGTCCCTTCTCTGAAAATAAAAGTGATACAAATATAGTTATGTCATACAAGGCCTTTTCCTATTCTCATCCTTAAGAAGCAGATTGCATAGCTCACACCTTCTTCAGCGACAGAATATAGTCATCAGAGAAGTGAAAGAGACTTGTGATTTCACTAGTCTGCTGTGGGACAGCACAAGTAGCAGGATTTTACAAACTTTCTCACAGTTAAATTTTGCATATGAACATAATTTCATCCAAACTTCATTTTTATAAACCAAAGTCACTTTGTTAGGATTCATCTAATATGACTTTTGAGGTCAACAGTGGGTGGAGGTGTTTGTATCTGAGATACAATGACAGTATGTCCTCTTTAGAGACAATGGACAGAAAATAGGTACTTTCAGGGCATAATCCATCTGACCTATTTTAGATGTCCACTTTATTGTGAACTGACTCAGACTACAGAATTACTTATGTATCTTCACTGACTACAAAGACAGTCTGAATTTCTAAATTTTGTGTGGATGTCCATACAGATACCTTATTTATTTTACCTTTCCATCAGATGTAATACTTTATTTTTCTGTCTTCTAGGTTGTTATAATTGATACTTATCAAAAAGCAATATTTAAGAATTCAGCTTTTAAGTTACTTTTTCCCTTTTAGGCAATTCACAGATCTAAATACATTATGGATCTTTGTGCAAGACTGATGTGATAAATTACTAAGTATAGACCAAATGATTTTTAGGCAGGATAAGTGATAGAACTATAATTTGCATTTTGATTACTTTTCCTAGAAGAACATGAAATGAAGAAGCAAGATTGTCACAGTCTCTGCAAGGTGCATGTGAAGCATACTGCCTGATGTAAAAAGAGCAAGTGAACAAAGTAAAACTGAGAGCAGAGCCATGACTGACATAATGCCCTAACTACGTGGCATTAATACCACAAAATGATAAATGCTGACTGCTGAAATAGGGCAAAATCTACTCTTGTGCTCATCATCCACAGTCCTTTCTTTTCTCCAAACCAGGAATGATGGACCCATTGACACTGTGAATGGGATGAATATGTAGGTGATCACCTAGATGAAAACTTTTAAAAAGTTAGGTGGGGTTAACAGATTTCTACAAAGAACATCCCAGGGAATCTGCTCTTCAGGAGTGAAGAGATCTAATCCTAATCCAAAAAAGCATTTTAGCAACTGAATGAGCACAAGCATATGCACAGTCGTCCCTGAGAGCAGTGCCATTCATCTAGCTCAAAGCAGGAGACTGAAACAGACTGCTGAATCAGGATTTTAGGCCAAAATACAAATCTATTAGCACTTAGTCAGTGTTGCTTCTAATGTCATAGCAGTACACTATCACAAGACCAGTTACACTAAATTCAGCCACATATTTGTTTTAAATTAGTTTGGAAAAGTAATTGAACTTCTACTTTTTTTAAAAAAAAATCAGCTGAACAAATAACACATGTAAACATCAATCTATACAGTCACTTTAGTTTCACAGCATTTTAAACCATGAATTTTTAAAGTATAAACACTAAAATGGCTTTTTTTTTTACAGCATAGTATTAATCTTAAAAAGAGCTTTAAAATAAAGATTTAACTTGAACAGATTCTGAAAAGGCATTAGTTCAGTAATTAGTGTGGGGGTTTTCCTGTTTGTATTAGACCACCAGTGCAGATCTTCAAGGCTTAATTTGTAGGAGTTTCTTCTGATTAGCTTAGGTATCAGTCTTGCATATAATATAAATACGTGACTATTGTGCAAGTGAAATATCTAACTGTGTGGCAGATGCTGGTCTATGTGACCTTTTGTAACAGAAGGGTTCTTTTATCACTTGAGCTTTTGGTTTCGTATTTCTCATCTGCTCTTTTCTGCCAGCTTAACTGAGAGTTTAAATCAAAATCTAATTAGACTACATATGCTGTTTAGGAAAAAGAGTTCTTGGAAAAGTAATGATTCATATAAGCTTTGATATTTCCAGATAAATGAGAAGAAATGTGATTGTTTTAAGTAACTTTCAATCATCCACTTACTGAAATATAAGTAGTTGAACATAGCTCTTTGATCAAAAAAAAAATTCTTCAGTAACAGAAGTACCAACACTATATTCCTATCAACTATACCATCTATGTTTAATGTTGAAACCCTTTATTGATACGCACACATTACAACTAAGTAGCATTTATGTAACTCAGCTATTTTATTACATATTTTATACCAATATAATAAACCTCAAATCATAAGCTATCAAATTGTATTTAATTTCTGAAAACCAAAACTCTGCTTGCACATGTTGAGCACCTAGAATGTGAGCCAACGTTTTCTTTTCAGCAATGTTGATATAAAAAGAATTGGTATCTTTTTATTTTTCTCCTTTGATATTCTAGGAGGTAAACTGAATTATTTTAATGGGATTTTAATTATAATGCACTTACCTGAATGATAGATTTCAATATCTGAACTAGCACTAAGGAAGGCCACATTTTAAACACTTTCAGCTTTCACTGGGATAAAGAAACCTGTGTCAAAAAATGACTGGTGTCTTGATCAAACATTAATAAATACAGGTGCCAAGAAAGCCCTGACCTCTGATACTTTTCACAAAGATGTAAGTTCTAGCTCTAAAAAAAAAAAAAAAAGAGAAAAATTAAAAACCTGTACATTTTTATGTCCTACTTAGTTATTTGACCCAGTTCTTAATCAGAAGTAGCCAGAATTTTCTTTTATCCCACAGAGCGATTGCCTGCTGCCTTAAGAATAAGAACTTGAGTATTTCCCCTGATAGAAAGCTGACAAGTCATAATGAGGAACTGTGTCTTCCAACGTCAAGACAATACAGTTTCTGTTAACTGTCTGACTACAGTTACTGCGTTATACTGTATATAAAATTGATATTCTGGAAACCAAGAAATTATAGATATTTCCAAGACCAATCTCTGCAAATATAACTACACATGTATAAAATGCAAAAGCAACATTTCATAACCACTTCATAAAAATCCAAATTAAATTTAAAACAGAGAAGTAGATCCAGATTTTCAGTTACTCTGTTACTTTAGTGATTAAATAAACCTACAGTAATTTATTATGTCATTTAGTTGAATATGCAATGCATTCAAATATTGCTCTTATATTTACTGTTTAGCCATTACTGGTATGTGACTATCAAGACAAGCATACAGTATATAGAGACATCATACTTTAAGGATAGCTTTTAGGAAATAAGTTGAAGATGGATTTATAGTGAGACAACACTGATATCCAAAACTTCTAAACAACACACAAAGTCTTCTGACATCCTAACAATACAAAATGTATATGTATGTTCATTGATACTATCAAAACCAGTGGTTTTCCAAATGTTCTAAATGTTCAAATTTCTCTGCACTTTCTACAACATGTTCAAAATCCCAATGCAACTCAATAAGAAGTTTAATAGTAAGACCTTCATTACAGGACAGCACTCTTTAAAAAAAACAACTGTGAGTACACTTGTATATAAAACCCAACCCAAAACTCATCATGTAGAATAGATAAAAGTGAACTGATAAGCCAAACAACTCCTGCCTGCAAACTTCTGCAGTACAAAGCAATTAATTTAAAGTATTCTTCAGAGACCAGGAGACGTGTAGTGGAACACAGAACATTTTGAAAGTAAAGTCCATTTTCTTCTGGTTTCAGCTAAAAGGATGACTATATAAAGTCTGAGGTTTAGGCTCATGCATCAAAGGTATTTATCATGTGTACTATCTGTTATCACCAATAGTACTTTCTGGAAAGGCATAACTTGCTGGACTGAGAAACCCTCCATGATTTTCACACCTCACTGTAAGAACTGACTGTATTGAGATTGGGAGATGGTGCTGGGGAGAACTGGGAAAGGGGAAGTAACACCCAATTACAAGTTTTAGGTTGACTGTTAGTCACTGTAATTTTTATTGACTTTTATCAACAGCTGTCACTGGTTAACTGGATGAAAAGCTCTCTGTTTCTGTGAATAAAGCCACCTTCTCAGAATGTTAAAGATGTCTTAAACAGCAAGACTATTTAATAAGCCTTTCATTATATTAAATTGAGGCTTACATACATGATTATTGAGTAATAGCAGTATTTTCAGGATTTGGTTTAAAAGTAAAGAAATAGCAGCTCATCACAAAAACCACGACACCAACCAAATAGTGTGTATCTAAACCACATAGCTAAATGTCAAGCTACTTTCTATTCTGACTCTTAAGCTTAGAATTATATAAATATCCAACACTCAAAAAGAATATTTACTTACACACAAAAAAAAATAAACAAAGATGTCTCCTGATTGAGTTTTATAAATTAAGAACATAGAAAACACCAGAAATCCCAGCAAGATATTGCAGTAATCATAAAGTATTTCAGCTTCTAGTTTCACCTCTACACTCTTCAGGGCTGCCCACGTACAAGCACATCAACACACAAGGCTATCAGAGCTCCGGACATTACACCTTCGTGGCTCTCTCAGCCACTCGCACGGCTCCAAAGGCTCCAGAGGGACCCAGAAGCACCAAGTCAGAAGGCGGGGGCAGAGAGAGGTTTCTCCCCTCCTGGCCGCGGTCTGTGCGAGCCGCTTGCAGCACCTCGGACAGCGACATCCCGGCCCGGCGCTCCGCACAGCTCAGCCCAGCACAGTCCGCAGAGCACGGCACAGCTCAGCCCAGTTCAGACCAACCCAGTCCTGCCCACCTCAGCCCTGCCTAGTCCAGCCCAATTCAGCCCAGCCCAACCCAGCCCAGCCCGCGCCAGGCAGCTCACCCTGATGCACTTTGCACCAGCACTGAGTGGGCACCTGCACTGCCCACCAGATTCCCTTGAAAGAGGGAAAAACCACAAACTTGCACCCTTGGTTTGGTTTTTTTCCTTTCCCCTGCTGGAATATCTTTCATTTTTAACACAGACTGGTTGGCCAAATTCTCAAAACATAGAGCAATATCATCTGGCACTCAGCAATGGAGAGATGTAGGTCATTGGCACGATGTTTGTCTACTTCATTTAAGTTTCATGCAATCATTTTAATGTCAACAACTTTTTCCCCATCATTAGACAAGTATTTCTCCTTATGGGGTCTCTGAAGGGGAAATCATTATGTAGCACATATTTGCTGCTCTGTTCATTTTCAACACCTTTTACACCATGATATTCTGTAGAGCAACTGTGCACTTTGTCATAAAGTTTACTCAAACTAAACTGTGATACAAAAAAAATCACCTTAAGCATGTAGGTGTTGCTCATTTGGCAGCAAAGAGAGCAGGTCAATTTCTAGTAAAAGAGTTACTGAAATGGCAAAGATGTCCTTACAGCAATAGACATCTATTTACATTCGATATCTTTCTTAGTTATCCAATTCACTCTGGAAGTAAAATATGCTTATATTATCAGTAACAGTATATGGCATATATACAATGAGTGTGTACACATGCAGTTTGCAACCTAAAAACAGTGGAGTCAAAACTACTGATGAGTCTACTTTACTTTTGTCAGGTTTAACAAGAAAAACAAATATAGCAACTTTCCTACTATATCCAATTAGATAACAGGATATTTCAGCTTCTGGAGGGACTGTGGATTGATTTTTGTTGCAAAAATATGTGCAAATTACACTAACTTATTGATGAATGGGATTCTTTAGGCATGTTACCATGAAATGATCTCAGAAGGCCCTGCTGAAGTTACAAAGCACAGAGGTACTGCTAGGCCTCCTGTTCAGAGCAGCAATTCATATGTACTGTTGTGCTCCACTGCTAAAGCAGGATTTGCTTCAGACTGGTAAGTGTAGTGCTACAGTAGTCGACATAATCCATTTCGGGCAGAAACCATTCACCTCTCAACAAGCACTTACAGAGGGAAAAAAGCATGCAGTTAGCTATTTCGGGCACCAAGAACAACACTTCTTTCTGCCCTGTCTTGAGAGATAGGCCAACTAATCTTGTGCAAAAGTAGAGAGACGGAAACAACTCCAAGAGCCAAAGTGGGACTCTCTGCCTTCTAGCAAAGGAAAAGCAAAACCTCTGGGTCTCTCTGAGTGGCACCAAAAGAAACGGCCGCGGCTCACCGAAACGTTATCACCACCACTTCCCAAACAAGGGCCACCGTGGTGCTCGCTAGCAGACACTCTCGTCCTCCAGCATCTCCACAGACTCTGGCAGAGCGCCTGGAAACACGGTCCCGCTCCCGAGGCAGCCGGCGCAGCACCGCTCCACCGCCCCGCACCGCTCCACTGCCCCGC
>NW_008680789.1:0-677 GCF_000695815.1 Acanthisitta chloris
GAACTTCTGACTCAGAGGCTCTCACCGGTTTGCTTTCAAACCAGCACATTTGATGACACAAGCCAGACCATCAACTCAGCCCACTTAAAATACTTGTGACTTGAAACAACAAACAAGCCCTGGGAAAAAGAGGATGTGAGAAAAGACACAAATATTTTTCCAGGTAAAAGCTATCAGGTTAAATGAGGCCTTTCCTTTCTGATCATCTGTCTGTGGTGATTTTTCCATCATCACCAAGCAGCAACCTGAACAGGAAAGGCACAAGGAGGCTTTGACTTAGAGACACTAACAACCAGATATTATCTGCCTCCCACAGACTCACTCCAGGGCACAAGCCAAAGCAGGATAGGGGAGAGCTGCTTCCCCATATCTTGCTGGGGAACTTCAACCACCCCAACATCTCCTGGAAAAGCAGCATGGTGAGCTGTAGGCAATCCAGCAACTCCTGGAATGCATGGAGTATAACTTTTTAAGCCAGGTAATAGGCAGCCCTGCCAGGGGGGATGCAACAGTGGACCTGAGGATCTCCAGTGTAAGGAGCTAATTGGTGACATCAAGATTGGAGGCAGCCTGTGATCATGCACTGGTGGAGTTTGCAGTCCTGAGGGATACGGCTCAGATAAAGAGTAGTCAGGGCCCTTTTAGGAAAGAATGGTGTTAGGGTTTGGTAGGAGCTC
>NW_008680790.1:0-5984 GCF_000695815.1 Acanthisitta chloris
GTCCCCCATGTCCCCCCATCCCCCCATCCCAAACCAACCACCCCCATATCCCCTTGTCCCCTGTGTCCCTTTGTCACCCTATCCCAAACCAACTACCCCTGTGTCCCCTTGTCCTCCTATCTCAAACCAACCACTCCCATGTCCCCTTGTCCCTCTGTCCCAAAGAGGAACATCATGTGTCCCCTTGTCCCCGTGTCCCCTTGTCCTCCTATCTCAAACCAACCACTCCCATGTCCCCTTGTCCCTCTGTCCCAAAGAGGAACATCATGTGTCCCCTTGTCCCCGTGTCCCCTTGTCCTCCTATCTCAAACCAACCACTCCCATGTCCCCTTGTCCCTCTGTCCCAAAGAGGAACATCATGTGTCCCCTTGTCCCCGTGTCCCCTTGTCCTCCTGTCCCAAACCAACCACCCCTGTATCTCGTTGTCCCAAACCAACCACCCCCGTGTCCCCTTGTCCCCCCTATCCCAAACAGGAACATCCCTCGTGTCCCTCTGTCCCAAAGAAGAGCATCATGTGTCCCCCTGTCCCAAACCCAACCACTTCCATGTCCCCTTGTCCCTCTGTCCCAAACCAACCACCCCTGTGTCCCCTTGTCTCCCTGTCCCAAACCAACCAGCCCCATGTCACCTTGTCCTTCTATCCCAAACCAACCACCCCCGTGTCCCCTTGTTCCCCCATCCCAAACCAACCACCCCTGTGTCCCCCTTCCCCCGGGACTCTGGCACAGCCTCATTCCTGCGCTGTCCCTTTCCCAGCAGCGGTGGCCGTGTCACTCAGCCCTGGCAAAGCCACCAAGGGCTCCATCCCTCCCTCCCTCTGCCAGCCTCATTGTGTTTGGGGAGCTTCGTTCCTCTGCTGGCTTGGCTCTCCAACCTCCTCCGGGATGTCTTTAGCATTCCCAGTCCTGCTGGATGCCTGGAAGCTGCTCCCGGGTGGCAGCGGCTAATCCCGACCGGGACAATGGGACGTGCTGCTGTCCTGGCAGCAGCTCCCTGTGCCCACAGCTCAGGGGGACAGGATGGCACTCTGTGCCTCCTTGGATGTTTTCCCACATCAAGGGCAGAGCTGGGTGGGAGTTTCCACTGGGAGATGCCCCAGGAGGTGCCTGAATGGCTAATGTCGAGGTGCTCCTGTGTCCTGGGGGGTCCCAGTTGGGATCCCACAGTTCTGTTGGATAAGGAGGAAAGTTTTGTTTGCTGAGGTTTGAGTAAATTCTTCCCTGAGTCCTTCAAGTGTTGCTCGCCTCTGACTCCAGGCAGTGCTGGGGCCTCAGGAATGGGGCACAGCAGGGGAACCTCCAGTTTGTGGCCAGCACAGGAAGCTCTGGGAACTGGGGAAAAGTAGGAGAATCCAGAAACATGGAATGATGAAGAAGACACAAAGGTAAAGTGCAAATCCCAGCCAGCACTGCTCTGCCCAAGGTACCTCCATCACCTCTCCCCTTCTGCTCTCAGCCCTGTCCAGGTAAGGAGTCTTGGGGACGTAAAGGAGTCTTGGGGATGAAAATCCCACTCTTCCAGCTCCTGCAAAGCTACAGCAAGTCTTGCCTTGCCTGAAAAATCCTCTGTCCTGGCAGCAGCTCCCTGTGTCCACAGCCCAGGGGGACAGGATGGCACTGACAGTCTGTGCCTCCTTGGATGTTTTCCCACATCAAGGGCAGAGCTGGGTGGGAGTTTCCACTGGGAGATGCCCCAGGAGGTGCCTGAATGGCTAATGTCGAGGTGCTCCTGTGTCCTGGGGGGTCCCAGTTGGGATCCCACAGTTCTGTTGGATAAGGAGGAAAGTTTTGTTTGCTGAAGTTTGAGTAAATCCTTCCCTGAGCCCTTCCAGGCTGTGCTGGAGCTTCAGGAATGGGGCACAGCAGGGGAACCTCCATTTTGTGGCCAGCACACAAAGCCCTGGGAACTGGGAAAAAAGAAGAGAATCCAGAAACATGGAACGATGGAGAGATAAAAAGGCAGAGTCCAAATCCCAGCCAGCACTGCTCTGCCCAAGGTATCTCCATCACCTCTCCCCTTCTGCTCTCAGCTCTGTCCAGCTAAGGAGTCTTGGGGATGAAAATCCCTCTCCAAGCTCCTTCAAAGCTGCAGCAAGTCTGAAAAATCCTCTCTCCTCACACCTTGTCCCCAGGATGCTCAAGGCATGATCCCACATCCCTGGGGTGAGAAGGATGAGGCAGTGTGGGACACACACAGCTCATCCCAGGAGATGCTGCCACGGCAGGAATGTTCCTCCAAGCTCTCTAAAGCCTGATTCCTCCTCCTAGCCCTGTTGCAGCTGAGCTTGTGCTGTTGGATGGGAGAGAAGAATCAGCCCCAGGGGCTGATGATGAGGAGATGCCTTGGTTCGTGCCAGCTCCGTTGGGGAGTTTGGCTCCTCCCAGTGGGATAAGACTCCAGAAGGGCCAAACATCATCATCAGCTCAGCAGGGAGAGGCAGCCCATGGCAGTTGGCACACTGGGTGGACAGGAGCACAGCAGGGAGAAGGAGGGATGACATCCAGGCTCTTGTCTCCAGCAGCGTTTCACGTTCCTCAGGGCTTGCTCTGTCCTTAAAACACAGTGAAACCTCCTCGTTAGGGAGCTTGGTGGGTTTGAAGGGCACAAGGGAGGGAGGGCAGGGCAGGGAGGCTCATCTCAACCCACTTGTCTTCATATGGCTGATGGTTTCCAGCTGGATTGCTGGGATGGGATATTTGCAGCAGCTGCATTAGTCCTTTCAGTGACCTCTCCCATCTCCAAGACCTCCTGTGTTTTCCCTCTCCACTGGTACAGCTCCAGTGGGAGCAGCTGGAGACATCCCATGGGCAGGTGAGATGCAGGAGAACCTGTGGAAACACCTGTGGATCCCAAGGGATCCAAAGGGAAAACATAGCTGTGCCCAAGGTGTGGGGTAAGGAAAGGTCCCTCAGCCAGATGTTTTGGGTTTCTCTTGGATCAGGAGAGCTCCCAGGACCTTCAAGGGTGGGTTTGGGCCATGTGTGGGGCAGTTGGTGTCCCCACAGCATCTCCTGCTTGGGGGACAAGAAGGAAGGCCAAGGAGGCAGTTGTGAGCCTGATGCTGGCACTGGGATCCAGTGGGATGTGCTGAGGAGCTGCAGAAGAGAATTCCCAGGAGGAGGGAAAGAACAGGTCAAATCTTTGCCCTCTGCTGATCCATCAGTCATGACCCAGCCCAAAGAGCTGCATGGGTGGTGGTGTGAGGCTCAGGAGAAGCTCTCCAGGAACACAGTGGATGTTGCTCCAGGCTCAGATTTCTTGGAAGATGTTCCTCCAGGCTCAGGTCCCTGGGAACACAGTGAATCTTTCTCCAGGCTCAGGTCTCTAGGAAGGTGTTCCTCCAGGCTCAGGTTTCTGGGAACACAGTGGATGTTTCTCCAGGCTCAGATCTCCAGGAACACAGTGGATGTTTCTCCAGGCTCAGGTCTCTGGGAACACAGTGGATGCTCCTCCAGGCTCAGGTCTCTGGGAACACAGTGGATGCAGGTCCCTGGGAACACAGTGGATGTTTCTGGGCAGAGCTGTGTGAGCTCAGTGTGTGCTCAGTGCTGCCAAGCCCTGCCCAGCTGCTGGAACCAGCACAGCTCCATCCCTGCCCATGTCCTTCACTCCAGGTTGGCTGCATCCTGCTCCTGGAGCTGCTCCAGCCTGGGAGATGAGGGATTCAGGAGCTGAGTCCTGGTATGGAGCAGGATGCAGCAACCCATTTGATCCAGGAGAGCAGCTGGGATGGGATCTGACTCCCAGTTTGATTCAGACCTTGTCAGGGAGGTCAGCTGGGACATGGGAAGGATTTTTCACCTGCATCCAGGCCCAAAAGGAAGGAGGGAGGAGAATGAACCTGGATGGCTCCATCCTTACTTCCCACACTCTCCCTGTGGAGCTGATGGAGCAGCCCAAGTCCAATTTCCAGGTGATCCAGGCATCACAGCCTGTGTTATTCCCTACTTTTCCCTTGTCCTACCCAGGTGGATCTCTAATATCAGCTCCCTCATCCTCAGCTCTGCTCAGCTCCTGAGGTCTGACCTGGCCATGGGGAGGTGATACCACAGGGAATGAGGAAAATTGAAGCCAGGGGAGCTCAGTGCCTGGTGAAGGGGAAGCTGCAAGGGGAGACCTGGGATCTGTTTTGCCTGGAAATGGATAGGGAAGCAGCATCCTGGAGAAGAAGGTGTGACGTCAAAGGCAGTGCTTAAAATATACCCAGGGCAAAAATCACATGGCAGCTGGTGAAACAGGAGCTGCCGCGCTCGGATCCCATGGGAGCCTTGGGAAGCCGCTGGGAAGCAGCTCCGAGGCTGAAGCTGCTCCTGGACTTGGCCACACGGAGCTGCTCGGCCAGGCTGGGACAGCGGGGAGGGCTTGGGGACAGAGAGCAGGAGGGGTTGGGGACAGCAGGGAGCGCTGGGGACAGCAGGGGAGAACAGGGAGGATTGGGGTCTGCAGGGAGAACTGGGGACAGTGGAGAGGGATTAGAAAGAGCAGAAAGTTCTGGGGTTTGCAGGGTGGATTGGGGACAGCAGAGAGGGCTAGGGACAGGACAGCAGGGAGCGCTGGGGACAGCGGAGAGGGCTGGGGACAGCAGGGAGAGCAGGGGAGAACAGTGAGGATTGGGGTCCGCAGGGAGAACTGGGGACAGTGGAAAGGGCTTGGAAAGAGCAGAAAGTTCTGGGGTCTGCAGGGCAGACTGGGGACAGTCATCAGGGAGGGCTTGGGGACAGCAGGGAGGGCTGGGGACAGCAGGGAGAGCAGGGGAGAACAGTGAGGATTGGGGTCCGCAGGGAGAACTGGGGACAGTGGAGTGGGATTGGGGACAGCAAGGAGGGCTGAGGACAGCAGGGAGGGATAGGGACAGACAGCAGGGAAGGCTTGGAAAGAGCAGAAAGTTCTAGGGTCTGCAGGGCAGACTGGGGACAGTCAGCAGGGAGGGCTTGGGGACAGCAGGGAGAGCAGGGGACAGCAGGAAGGGCTGGGGACAGTCAGCAGGGAGCGCTGGGGACAGCGGAGAGGGCAGGGGACAGGAGGGAGAGCAGGGGAGAACAGGGAGGATTGGGCTCCGCAGGGAGAACTGGGGACAGTGGAGAGGACTTGGGGACAGCAAGGAGGGCTGGAGTCTGCAGGGAGGGCTGGAGACAGTGGAAAGGACTTGGAAAGAGCAGAATGTTCTGGGGTCTGCAGGGCGGACTGGGGACAGCAGGGAGGACTGGGGACAGACAGCAGGGAGGGCTGGGGACAGCGGATAGGACTGGGGACAGCAGAGTGGGAAAGGGACAGCGGAGAGGAGGGGGGAGAGCAGGGAGGGCTAGAGACAGTCAGCAGGGAGGGTTGGGGATCAGCAGAGAGGGTTGAGGACAGTCAGCAGAGAAGGTTGGGGACAGCAAAGAGGGCTAGGGATAGTCAGAGAGAGTTGGGGACAGCCGGGAGGGATAGGGACAGAAAACAGGGAGGGTTTGGGATCCGCAGGGAGCACTGGGGACAGCGGAGAGGGCTAGGGACAGTCAGCAGGGAGCACGGGGG
This sequence comes from Acanthisitta chloris, assembly GCF_000695815.1. NCBI lineage: Eukaryota > Metazoa > Chordata > Aves > Passeriformes > Acanthisittidae > Acanthisitta > Acanthisitta chloris. Next base: position 5,519 of record NW_008680790.1, read on the forward strand.
GACCGCGGGGAGGGCTGGGGACAGCGGATAGGACTGGGGACAGCAGAGTGGGAAAGGGACAGCGGAGAGGAGCGGGGAGAGCAGAGAGGGCTGGGGACAGATGGCAGAAAGGACTTGGGGACATCAGGAAGCTCTGGGGACAGCAGAGACGGTTGGGGACAGCGGATAGGACTGGGGACAGCAGAGTGGGAAAGGGACAGCGGAGAGGAGTGGGGAGAGCAGGGAGGGCTAGAGACAGTCAGCAGGGAGGGTTGGGGATCAGCAGAGAGGGTTGAGGACAGTCAGCAGAGAAGGTTGGGGACAGCAAAGAGGGCTAGGGATAGTCAGCAGAGAGGGTTGGGGACAGCAGGGAGGGCTAGGGACAGTCAGCAGGGACAGCAGAGAGGGTTGGGGACCGCAGGGAGCTCCGGGGACCGCAGGTGGCCGCTGGTTCCCATCTGGCTGGACCAGCCTGTGCTGCGGCTGG
>NW_008680790.1:6056-10067 GCF_000695815.1 Acanthisitta chloris
CTTGGTTTCCCACGGGGTGGGCCCAGCCTGTGCTGCGGCTGCAGTGCCCGGGGCAGGTTTTGGGTGCCTTCTGTTGGAAGCAGCTCCCGGTGGGGACAGGCTGGGTGACATTTGGCTGCTTGTCGTTCATTAGCTTGGGACAAAATGCCACGGTGTGCCAAGCTGCTGAGGGTTATCTCCACGGGGGGATGAGGAGCAGCTCAGCAGGGTTGGCTCAAAGAGCTCAGCACATGCTTTTTGTCCTTAAGTTGGGATGGAAATGCTTTGGTTGTGGAGCTCTGTGCCCTGTGGAGTCCAACAGGTCAGGATGAGCTCCAGAGGAACAATGTGCTGCTGGTTTGGGCAGCTTCTCACCAGGCTATAGCAAAACCCCTTTGGGGCTGTGTCCTCTCTTTGAGGCTCAGAGGGGACATATGTCCCACTCAGAGGAGTTGGTCCAAAGTCAGGCTGGGCTGTGTGTGCCTCCAGGAATCAGTGGCAGCCACACAAGGACATGTGATGCTGAGCAGCTCTTTGAAAGGGTTTTGGTTTCATTCCCAAGGACAGAATGTCCAAGGACTCTGCAGCTCCCAGGCACTGAGACCATCCCAGCTCCCAGCTCAGGCCTCTGTGCTGGGTGGGAAGAGCTTGATCCTTGCTGGGAGGGAAAGATTTGAGGTCTAACCCACTGCAAATCCCCCAGGGAGATACAGGGGCTCAGCCAGGAAGGAGAAGCAACACCATCCACGCTATAGGTATATGTATTTGTAGAAAACTCCCTGAGATCACTCAAATCCCTTCCAAAACTGCATCCAAAGGCCACCAAAACCACCTGGAAAGGCTGAGGCAGCTCAGTGCCAGCAGCTCTGGTGCTTCTGAGTTTGCACAATGCTGCCTTGGCTCTGTCTGCTGCTCTGCATGGGTGGAAAATTAAGGCCAGAAATCAGGAGCAGCAGCTCTTGAAAGCATGTCCTGCTGCTAGAATCCCTTCCCAGGGGCCACGGGACATGGTTCTCATTCCTCTGTCTGCACTGGGGTTGATTATTTTCCCTTCTATTGTGCACAGTGTCCTTTATTCCCTTCGTGCCTGTCCCCCCAGGGCTGTGGGAAGCAGGGGACATTCTTCAGCTCATTCTTCAGGGGAGTTTCTTCAGCTCAGACACAGCTTGTTGCCTCCTCCCAACTCCCTTTTGGCTTTTAGATGTGATCTCCTGGCCAAAAATTGATGTTCCTTGCAGCCCCGGAGACAAAGAGCCAACAGGTGAGTGCATGGAGGGCACCAGAGCTTCATTAGGGTCATTAATTAATGGGAGATGTTGCATTGAAAGGTTGTTTGCTCTGGGATTCCTGATGTTTCCAGCTGGGAATGAGATGCTGCATTTAAAGGTCATCTTGTCTGAGATTCCTGATGTTTTCAGCTGGGAATGTCTAGTATCAACTCCTCTTTCAGGGACATGGGGTTGTCCTCCCATTCTTGGGTGATCCAAGAGGTTTGGGATGGGTTGGAAGTGCCACCAGGTCTGAGGGCTTGACAAGGCTCAAGGTGTCCTTGTGATGATGAGGATGGAATATCTCTGGGCTGGAAAAGGTTAATCCAAGGGGAATATCCTGGTTGGAATTCTGCCTCACTCATGGCCTTGGGCACATCCCTTTGCCTCCTAGGATGGGGGAAACATTGTGGCAGGGCCAGCTGGGATTCTTGGGTGGGAAATGATCTGAGTTGGGATTTTTGGGTGGAAAATGCTCCATAAGAGCCAGACATTCCTGTGCTCTGAGTCAGGCTGGGCTCCCTTTCCCCAGGATCTGCTCCTTTCCCTAGCTATGAGCAGCACCAGCCCTGACTGAGCCACTCCAGCCCTTGGCTTGGCAGGCAAATACGTGTTCAGAAACAGAAGGGCTTTATCCCCTGCAATTATTATCACTTGAATGTAGGTCAGCTTGACAGTTTAGGTGGAAAATCATCCTCAGGGAGCACCAGCAGCTCCACACTCACTGTCCTGCTAATCCCCACCCTGTTTGCACTCATTTTTAGGGGGAAATCAGGTTTAGGAGCTGTTTCAGCAGTGGAGGAGGCACCAAGGGGAATTATTAGAGGGATAAGATGGGGTTGGGGGGAGATGGGTGGGAAATACAGCTCCCTGTGCTGGAAGCTCCCTCAGGATGCTCCAAACTGCCAGAGGTAGCCCAGGGAGTAATTAATTCATCACTGTACTCCATGAAGGTGTCCATACAACCTAGCACTGTGTCCATCCCTTCCCTGTCCATCCCTCACTTCCCAGAGCTCTCTGTCCATCCCTTCTCTGTCCATCCCTCCCTTCTCAGAGCTTCCCAGAGAGAGAAGGGAAGGACACAGAGCTCTGGGAAGGGAGGGATGGACAGAGAGCTGGGATGGACACAGAGCTGGGATGGACACAGAGCTCTGGGAAGGGAGGGATGGACAGAGAGAAGGGAAGGACACAGCTCTGGGAAGGGAGGGATGAACACAGAGCTGGGATGGACAGAGAGCTCTGGGCTGGGAGGGATGGACAGAGAGAAGGGAAGGACACAGAGGTCTGGGAAGAGAGGTATGGACACAGGGATGGACACAGAGCTCTGGGAAGGGAGGGGTGGACACAGAATGGGGATGGACACAGAGATCAGGGAAGGGAGGGATGGACAGAGAGCTCTGGGAAGGGAGGGATGGACAGTGATAAGGGATGGACACAGATCAGGGCTGGACACAGAGCTCAGGGAAGGGAGGGATGGAGAAAGAGAAGGGAAGGACACAGAACAGGGATGGACACAGGACTCTGGGAAGGGAGGGATGGAGACAGAGAAGGGCTGGAAATAGAGCTCTGGAAAGGGAGGGGTGGACACAGAGCAGGGATGGATAGAGAGCTCTGGGAAGGGAGGGATGGAGAGGGAGAAGGGCTGGACACAGATCAGGGCTGGACACAGATCAGAGCTGGACACAGATCAGCGTTGAGTGACACCCTGAGAGAGCAGAGGGATGAATGAATCCTTGCCGCAGCTCGGGCCACCTTCCTGGAGCAGAGCTGAATGAATCCTGCCGGCTTTCTCCTCCCTAAATCCCCACTGCCACCCTTCCACCACCTCTTTGCTGCCTCCCCCTCGCCGGGAATGAATCGCTGGTGTCCCTGCGATGCCATCGCCATGGTGACAGATGGCAGCGACGATCGCGTCGGCTCAGGGTCACATGAGAGCAGCGGTAAATTCAGGAGGATATTTATAGGCTGCTCCTGCTCCAGCCTGGATGGAAATGCGTCTGTGTTCTCCCCTCTCCGCCGGCTCTCCGGGGCACTGCTCTGCCAGGAGAGACATTACTCATGCTCTGCTTTAATCCACACACTCTTCCTGCTGCTCAGCCTGGTGTCGGAAAAGTACCAGCCAGAGGGTTTGGGGGATTTGGAGCTCTATTTTTTGCAGCTTCAAGCTCTGAATCAGCCACAGCCAAATGTAGCCTGAACCACCTTGCAGCAGCTGCTTGTGGTGGAAAACGTCGCAGTGGCACAGGATGGGATGGGAGCTGGGAATTTTGGGGCTTGGAAATGGTCGTGGCAGAGGATAAATTCAGCTTGGGCTAAGACAGATTTTTCAGGTTGCCCAGGGAGGCTGTGGATGCCCCAAGGAGGTTGTGGATGTCCCAAGGAGGTTGTGGATGCCTCAAGGAGGTTGTGGATGCCCCAACCCTGTCACTGTTCATTCCAGGTTGACTAAAGCCTTGAGCAACCTGCTCTGGTGGGAGGTGTCCCTGCCCAGGGCAGGGGGTTGGGGCTGGATGATCTCTAAGCTCCATCCCAACCCCTAAAATTCTATGATTCTATGATTTTTAGCTCTGATGCACTTGGGAATCTTCCAGTGCCTCAGTTTACCAGCTAACAACACTCTTTTGAGTGTGGCAAAGCAAAGGGAGCTCATTCAATCCACAGGAGAGGATTTATCAGAGTAAGTTATGTGAAGAGGTTGGGATGGAGCTTAGAGATCATCCAGTGCCAACCCCCTGCCCTGGGCAGGGACACCCCCCACCCGAGC
>NW_008680790.1:10105-14831 GCF_000695815.1 Acanthisitta chloris
TTGGGGCATCCACAACCTCCTTGGGGCATCCACAACCTCCTTGGGGCATCCACAATGTCCTTGGGGATCCACAACCTCCATGGACAACCTATGCCAGTGTCTCACCACCCTCACAGGAGAAACATCTTTCTACTATCTAACTTTCCCCTTTCAATTTCTCCCCATTCCTCCTTGTCCTGTCCCTGCAGTTCCTAACCAAGTTCCTCTGCAGCTTCTCTAGAGCTCCTTCAGCTCCTGGCAGGTTGCTCTGAGGTCCCCACACAAACTTCTCCAGGCTTTATTACACCTCAAAGTGTCACTGAGTCACCCATGACCCAGGAATTGCCTCATCCCCATCTCCAGCAGGCTCATCCCTGCTCCCTGCTGGGATGTGCTGGAGCACTGGGGCTGAGTAGCTGGTTCAGTCTCTCTTAATAAGGTTCCTTGATGTCTCTCTGCTTAAGAAGCCCTTTAAGCAGCTCTCCTGAGCTTCTTCTGGCTAAGCTGGGTGTGCACAGAGCTTTGTGCTGACCTCGGGCTCTGCAGCTCCTCTTCCCCAGCCCTTCCAGCTTGGATCCATCTCCCCATGGAGACTGTGCCTGGATGCAAGAAACTTCCTGTGCTTTGGGAATTAGAGAATCATGGAATGGTTGGGTTGGAATTGGAGCTCAAGGAGCAGCTTGTCCCATGGACAGGGACACCTCCCACCAGCACAGGTTGCTCCAAGCTCCATCCAACCTGGCCTGGAACACTCCCAGGGATGGAGCATCCTCTGGGAAATCCATCCCAGTGCCTCAGCACCTCACAGGGAGGAATTCCTTCCCCATATCCCATCTGTCCCTGCCCTCTGGCAGTGGGAAGCCATTCCCTGTGTCCTGTCCCTCCCTCCCTTGTCCCAAGTCCCTCTGCAGCTCTCCTGGAGCCCCTTTAGGCACTGGAAGGGGCTCTGAGGTCTCCCTGGAGCTTCTTTTCTCCAGGCTGAACACTCCCAGCTCTCCCAGCCTGGCTCCAGAGAGGCTCCAGGATCCTGGAATGGTTTGGGATGGAAGGGACCCTCAAGTCTACCCAGTTCCACCCCCTGCAGGGACACTTTCCACCAGCTCAGGTTGCTCCAAGCTCCATCCAACCTGGCCTGGAACACTCCCAGGGATGGAGCAGCCACAGCTGCTCTGGGCAGTCCATCCCAGTCCTTTCCATATCCATCCTGTCCAAGTTTCCCCTTCCCTTCCCAGCCTGGGCAGCTCTTCCTTCCCCTCTGTGTTGCTCCTCCACCAACCCAACCCAAATCTCCATGTGAAGGACCATGACAAGACACCACAGAAACCACCAAGTCTTGGCAGAGCTCACAAGGGCTAACCCCAAACCAGAGGAGTTCCTGGCAGGCTTTGACCCACATCCCACATTTTCCAGGTGCTTTGGCTCCATCCCAAGCTCCCTCATCCCTGCTGAGCTCCATCAGCCCCAGGAGCTGTGTGGGGACATCACCAAAAGCTGAAGGTGTTACACAGGAAGAATTTGGAGCTCTAAATCAGGAGTGTCATGAGTTTATTCCCACTCCAGTGCTGTGCTGAGCTTCCTTCTCCTTTCCCAGGGCTGGGAAAGGTGGAGATGCAATGGAGTGTGGCCTCATTCCTCCCTGGGGGCAGGAGGGAGCCACAGATTCCTGGCTCAGCTCCTAACTTTCTTGGAGAATTGATTGTTCTGTGCCTAATAGCCTGGAAAGGGAAACAGATCCAAAGGCCAGGAATGTGTCCAGCTGCTGAGATCCAGGAGCTGTTAGGAATATTGAGGATGGGAGTTTGAATCCTCTGCCTTTGGCTCTGTCAATGTGTTTCTCCTCCTGTCAGGGTTTCTTGCTGGATACTGGTACCAGTATCCCCCAGCACTGGTTGGGAAATATATCCAGGCTCTGCTGGAGTTTGGAAAAGCTGAATTTGGGTTTTTAGGACCAGGAGACTTTAATAATCTCCATCAGGTACTGACCCAGCAATGAACTCCTTTGAAAACTCCTTTTCCCTGCAGTGAACACAACCTCAGAGCTCTGAGCTTCTCCCAATTAACCCACTTAGAGGATTTCTCAGGGCAGCATGGAATATTTGGGAATGCTGAGCCCTCCCAGCTGTGCTTTGGCTCTGTCCTCACTCCAAACACCTCCAGGCTGTGAAAAATTCAGCCTAAAAGAGCTGGATTTGGGGATCTCTTGCCATGAGGAGCTGTTTGTGCTGTGTGTTTCTGCCTTTCTCCGGGGAAAATGTGGTGGTGTATCCCAGTGTGGCCTGGGGGGATGGAGAATGGGATGCTCTGACCTCAATAACTGTATCACCTGCATCAAAGGTGGGTTAGAGGGGAATTAAGAGGAGGTTGAAGGTGCATTAAAGGTGGAAACCTCACAGTAACTTTCTGGATGTGAAGGGGCTCCAAGGAAGCTGGAAAGGGATTATTCATCAGGAACTGGAGCATAGGACAAAGGGCAATGGGTTCAAATGGAAAGAGAGGGAATTTAGGTTAGAGATTGGGAAGGAATTCCTCCCTGTGAGGCTGATGAGGCACTGGGAGGGATTTCCCAGAGAAGCTGTGGCTGCTCCATCCCTGGGAGTGTTCCAGGGCAGGTTGGACAGGGCTTGGAGCAACCTGAGCTGGTGGAAGGTGTCCCTGCCCAAGGCAAGGGGTGGGACAAGATGCTCCTTAATGTTCTTCCATCCCAAACCAGTCTGGGATTCTCTAATAGATGCAGATATCTCCCCTCCAATCTTCCTGACCCCCTAATTCACTCTGCTCCCCCCAGGGCTCTCCTGGGCTTAGCCTTGGCCCAAGAGGGACCTTCTGTGGCTGCAGCTTTGGTGTCTTCCCAGCACTGGCTCCAGGTCCCTGTGTGTCACCAGGCTCAGGACCAGCACTGAGCATCACTCAGGGACAGGTTATGGATTCACACCTGAGTTTGGGGAGCAGAATTTGGGGTCTGGGCACTCCTCGTGCCTCCCTTTGTCTTGTGTGGTCCAAACCAACTTTTAGGGTGGTTGGGCACTGGAGTAGGGTGGTCAGGGAGGTGGTGGAGTCACCAGTCCTGGAGGTGTTTCAGAGGTGTCTGGAGGCACTGGAGGATATGGTTTGGGGGTTCCAGCAGTGACAGGTTAAGTGTTGGACTTGATGATCTTGGAGGTCTCCTCCAAACTTGCTGATTCCCTAATTTAGGTACTTGGCAAAGAAAGGAAGCCAAGCCCTGCCTCTGGGCTTGGCTGCTTGCTTAGCAAGGGTTAACTCAGGGGGTTGGGTGTGCCACAAACCTCTCACTCTGATCATCCCTGGAGGTGTTTAAGAGGTGTCTGGAGGCACTGGAGGATCTGGTTTAGAGGCTACAGCACTGACAGGTTAATGGTTGAACTTGATGATCTTAGAGGTCTCTTCCAGCCTCAATGGTTCTATGATTCTATGACCAGGGAGTTGGTGGAGTCACCATCCCTGGAGGTGTTTAAGAGGCATCTGGACCTGGCTTAGGGTTTAGAGGTGACAGATCAATGGTTGGACTCAGTGGTCTTAGAGGTCTCTTCCAGCCTTGATAATTCCATGATTCTAAGCTCAGGGAGGTGGTGGAGTCACCATCCCTGGAGGTGTTTAAGAGGTGTCTGGATCTGTCACTGGAGGATCTGGTTTAGGGTTTAGGGATCACAGCAGTGACAGGTTAATGATTGGACTCAATGACCTTAGACGTCTCCTCCACCCTGGATGATGCTAAGCCCAGGGAGCTAGTGGAGTCACCTAGAAGTGTTTAAGAGGTGTCTGGAATATATAGTTTAGGGATCACAGCAGTGACAGGTTAATGATTGGACTCAATGACCTTAGACGTCTCCTCCACCCTGGATGATGCTAAGCCCAGGGAGCTAGTGGAGTCACCTAGAAGTGTTTAAGAGGTGTCTGGAATATATAGTTTAGGGATCACAGCAGTGACAGGTTAATGATTGCACTCAATGCCCTTAGATATCTCCTCCAACCTCAATAACTCTGTGACTCCTCTAACCCATCAAACATCAACCCAAAGGTGTCACCAACCCCCAACCCTTCCCTTCTCCAGCCAGGACATCACCCCTGGGGCTTATCTTTTGGGCCATTTTAGGGGTGTTTTCCCTCTCCCCCCATCCAACCCAACCCCACCCCTCGTCGCAGACCTCCCTGCTATATTTTCCCCTCCAGATCCTCCCTCGGAGCAGGGAGGGGTGGCCTGTCCCCCCTAGCTTTGACGCGCAGCCCTGGTGACTCAAACCTGCGTCAGGAGCTACCGCGGCCCTTGGGCTTGGTTTCATCTTTCTTTTTTTTCTTCCCTTTTAAATCGCTTTTCCCTTTCTTTTCTTTCCTCCCTCCTTTCCTGCCGAGCGGAGTTACCTCCCTGCGCCGGAGCCGAGCTGAGCGCGCATCCACCGGGCGGTGGCAGAGCGAGGGGGGGGGAAAAAACACACACACGCACAAACACACCCCGAGAAGAGCTACCGGTACCTCGGAGCTTCATCCCCGCAGCGTGCGAAGCTATTCCTGGGCACTGCTCCTTTTTTTTCCTTCTCTCTGCTGCTCCCGTTCTCCCGGTTCCCTAGAGCATCGGATCGCTCCCATCCCTCATCTCTCTCCCATCGCTCGTCTCGTTCCTCTCCTCCCCCCGCGCACACCAGGGCGGGGGGATCCAGGGTGATTTCTGTCGGGAATCTGCGCTGGTTTCCTTCGGGATTGGAGCAGTTTCTCCCGGGACTGGCTTTGTTTC
>NW_008680790.1:14843-17746 GCF_000695815.1 Acanthisitta chloris
GCCGCAGCATCGAGGTAAGGATGCTCCTCCCGCTCCTCTCGCTAAGGTTCTCCTCACTCCGAGGGTCTTCTCGCCACTCTGGGGGATTCCAGCTTGGGGTGTCCTCTATTTTCCACCCCTCCACCCCCTTTTTTTTTTGGGAAGAGCTCAGGGACACACTGGGAGAGACATCCAAGCCTGGAGGCATCAGATATGGCCCTAAGGGTGGTGGCACCCAGCGTGGGGGGAGGTTTGGAGCCAGTAAATGGCTTAAGATACCCCTGAGGACTTCCAGTTTGGGGTGTCGTGTCCTCACCGTGGCCTTTGTTGGGGGTAGATGCTCAAGGACAAGCTGGGGGGGACACCTAAGCCTGGAGGCAGCAGGTATGGCCCTAAGGGTGGTGGCACCCAGTGCTAGGGGGAGGTTTGGAGCCAGCAAATGGTTTAAGCAACCCCTGGGGACTTCCAGTTTGGGGTGTCTTCTCTCCACCACTGCCTTTTTTTGGGGGAAGAGCTCAGGGACACACTGGGAGAGACACCCAAGCCTGGAGGCATCAGATATGGCCCTAAGGGTGGTGGCACCCAGTGCTGGGGGGGATGATTAGAACCTGTAAATGGCTCAAGCCACCCCTGGGGACTTCCAGTCTGGGATGTTGTGTCCTCACCATGGCCTTTTTGTGGGGTAGATGGTCAGGGACACACTGGGAGAGACACTCAAGCCTGGAGGCATCAGATATGGCCCTAAGGGTGGTGGCATCCAGGGCTGGGAGGAGGTTTGGAGCCAGCAAACAGTTTAAGCCACCCTTGGGGGCTTCCAGTTTGGGGTGTCGTGTCCTCACCGTGGCCTTTTTGGGGGTAGATGCTCAGGGACAAGCTGGGGGGGATGATGGAGAGGTCACCCAAGCCTGGAGGCATCAGATACAGCCCTAAGGGTGGTGGCACCCAGGGTTGGGGGAGGTTTAGAGCCAACAAATGGTTTAAGCCACCCCTGGAGGATCTTGGGGTGACCTCAGGGGGTGGCACTGGGTGTCTCCCTGGTTTGTGTTGTTGGGGGGCTCATCCCCTTTGAGGATGGGTGGGAATGCAGCCTCCAGGTTGACCTTGACAATAACATTGGGAGAGGAGAAAGCATTTGGCTGCAAGGGACGTGTCAGTCGTGGCTCCTGAAGTCTTGGGGGGTTATTGCCCTTTCCTTTGAGTCCTGTGCTGCTCCCTCAGGGTGGATGGTTGGGGTTGAGGCAGGAAAATGAAGCTTGGGGGGTTTGGTTTGGGGTAAATCCCAGTGGTGGGTGTGGGGAGCCTTTAGACTCCTCCAGGCATAGCTGGATGCACCCCAAGGTGTGTGTTTGGGACTGGAATCTCCTCCACATCCCAATCTCCATCACTCCAGGGGATGTGGGGCTGAGAAATCTGTTCCCAGCTCTGTGTAGAGGACCTAGAAGGTGATATCTTGCTTTTTGAATCCTTCCTGGTGTCTGAGGCACCTGAGGGTTGAATCCAGCAGGAGCTGATGCAACTATTTCTGGTGTTGGGAGGAAAAAAACCCGGAGAGGCAGCTCAGCTATTCTGGGCAGGGAGGAGAGAAGCCTGTGAATATTCCTCTGGAGGTGTTGGGACTAGGTCAAGGAACCTGCCTAGGAGCTCAGTGCAGCTTGGCAGCTCCATGGGAATGAAAATATGGGTCTGAGCCATACACTGGGATAAACTGGAGATGGTTTTACTAAAATCAATAGGAGTTAAAGGGTTTGGTTTCAATCCAGAGTGAATCCACTGCTCTGTCAGGCTTGGGCAGCAAAGGGAATTGGAGTGACACCAGAGCTGGAGTCATGAGGAGGAATTTATCCCAGATCAGGTGTTGTCCTGCACATATCCAGGCAAGACCATCCCCTTGGGAACAGAGGTTCTGCTCCAAATCTGGATTGACTGCACTACTTGAGGTTTGCAAGGCACAGGGAATTGGAGTGACACCAGAGCTGTAGTCATGAGGATTGATTTATCCCACACTAGGAGGTGTCTTCCACCCCATGGAATTCATCCCCTCCAGGCATGGCTGGATGAGCCCAGAGGTGTGTTTGGGGCTGGAATCTCAGCCACATCCATAAGGAGTAAAAATATTTGGTTTCAATCCGGAGTGACTCCACTGCTCCTTGAGGCTTGCACAGCACAGGGAATTGGAGTGACACCAGAGCTGGAGCCATGAGAATTGATTTACCCAAGGTCAGGGGGTGTCTTCCATCCCCATGGAATTAATCCCCTCCTTGCATGGCTGGATGGACCCAGAGGTGTGTTTGGGGCTGGAATCTCAGCCACATCCCAGGCTCCATCACTCCAGGGGATTTGGGGCTGAGAAATCTGCTCCCAGCTCTGTGTAGAGCACCCAGAAGGTGAAACCTTCCCACTCCAGGCAGAGGTTGGATGTGTTTGTTTACAAACACAGCTCCAGGAGTTACCAAAGGACAAGGCAGTGCTTGTGGTGGAGTTTGGATGCTGCCTGGTTGCTGCTTTTTGACTGCTCAAGGTCCTTGGAGGGATCAGAAGGTCCTTGGAGGGGCTGGAGGGGTCAGAAGGTCCTTGGAGGGATCAGAAGGTCATTGGAGGGGCTGGAGGGGTCAGAAGGTCCTTGGAGGGATCAGAAGGTCCTTGGAGGGATCAGGAGGTCATTGAAGGGGCTGGAGGGGACAGAAGGTCCTTGAAGGGGCTGGAGAGGTCAGAAGGTCCTTGTACTACAGCTGGAGGGATCAGGAGGTCCTTGGAGGGATCAGGAGGTCATTGGAGGGGTCAGAAGGTCCTTGGAGGGGCTGGACAGGTCAGAAGGTCCTTGGAGGGATCAGAAGGTCCCTGGAGGGATCAGGAGGTCATTGGAGGGATCAGAAGGTCCTTGGAGAGGCTGGAGGGGACAGAAGGTCATTGGAGGCATCAGAAGG
>NW_008680791.1:0-696 GCF_000695815.1 Acanthisitta chloris
TATATATGTATATATACACATAAGCAAATTGAATTTTGTCTACCTCTAATCTCACTGTGGTCCTCTACCTTGCCTTTACAACAGCTGATTCGATGCTGCACTGACAAACACAATACATAAGTTTTATCCAAAGATCCTGAAATTTTCAAATAATTTTAATAGTTTCTCTTGAAAGCAAACATTTTCATGGCACTAAATTTACAGAAAGACAAATGGTTTTCTCAATCTTGTTCATTTTATACAGACACTGATAAGCCCATGTCACTATGATATAAACAAGGAAAATATGCTGTTACTGCCGAGTCAAGCTGTTTTCAATAAATAGTTTGATAACAGACACTGCTTTTATGAGCTGCCTTTTTTAATCTGTAGGTTGTTTAAGATTCTTTCCAGTACTATTAGAGTTTGTAGCATTCCCCTGTACTCGGCACTGGTGAGGCCACACCTTGAGTACTGTGTGCAGTTCTGGGCCCCTCAGTTCAGGAAGGATATTGAGGTGCTGGAGCAGGTCCAGAGAAGAGCAACGAGGCTGGTGAAGGGACTCGAGCACAAGTGCCATGAGGAGAGGCTGAGGGAGCTGGGGTTGTTTAGCCTGGAGAAGAGGAGGCTCAGGGGGGACCTTATCACCCTCTGCAATCACCTGAAAGGAGGTTGTAGTCAGGTGGGGGTTGGTCTCTTCTCCCAGGCAACCAGCAG
>NW_008680791.1:850-22585 GCF_000695815.1 Acanthisitta chloris
CTTAGTGCCATGGTCTAGTAACCACGGTAGGGTTGGACTTGATGGTCTTGGAGGTCTTTTCCAACCTGGTTGATTCTATGATTCTATGTTTCTATGAAACTTCAAATTGCCTACAGGGACTCCATTCATGAGATAAGAAGTTCTGCTGAAGCACTCCACTGTGCACTGATTGACTTAGACCATCTGTATCTAGATAGTTTAGATTATCTTATATATCTAGAATAAGAGAGTTAGATTTTGTGCTTAAACTACAGTTTCTCAGAGGTTTTTGTTTTATCAGTGCACCAGGTCATGAAATGGTGTTATCCCCTCGTGACAGTTGTCTGTGCCTCATGGAAAGCATCACTTCAGTACATTACAGTGGATTCCTGCCATGTGGCTTCATAGACTGGTGCCTTCCGAACTGGCTTATTTTACCTAGGATTAAACATGGTTATAGGAATGACATTTAGGGAAGTGTTTACTATGTTTCAGTGATGCAAAGAAACTGTATTAAGGCTACTGCAAAATTTAAGTTGCAATTTTAACAGTTTCCACAATCCACATTTTATTTAACCCTCATCCCTGTACTCTTATTGTGATACCACTTGTTCTCACTGCTTTGGCTTTAACTCACAATTCTATTCTATTCATAGTTATTGAGAAACAATTCAAAGCGTATTTAAGTCCTGGAGATCAAGATACAGCCAGCATATAGTACCCTGCAAATCTGTAATCCATTGGGATTTAAAAGCTATTAAATGTCTTAGACAAAGCAAATTCCTTTTTGTGCTGAGCTGTACTGAACATTTCAGAGTATCATATTGCCCAGAGAAACAAGACAGGACTGAAGGCACCAAGCCAAATACCAGCAAAGATACAAATAAGTGCCTAGAAAGCTAGACATTTCTTTTTAGAATTTATTTACTGTATGTGGCTCCACAAATTCAAAAATAAAGACATAAAAATTTCTCTTTTCCAAAGTTGTTACTGCAAAAGAAAGTTTGCTGACTTTCTTAGATGAGAGACCCCAGAAGACAGGATGCAGGCAAGGAAGCCAAACAATTTGCAATCCCACAGGTAAATGTTCTCTTAATGTACTATTAATTGTCTGCCGCTGTCACGGGTCTAATTTGGAAATGCTAACTCCAGAAAAGGGAATGCAGTTTATGCTCTGAGCCCACTTAACCTCCTTGTGAAGACTTCCAATAGCATATTCTCCATAATTCAGATTCATATACTTCTTTTAAATACATAATTACCAAAAGGAAAACAAAGGATAATGTGGGCTCACTAGTTAATGGAGGGGGGACCCTGATAATAGAGGATGCAGAGAAGGCAGAGTTATTGAAAGCCTTCTTTACATCAGTCTTCATGAATAAGATTAGCCCACAGGGATCTCTGACTCAAGAGACCAGGGTGAATGAAGGTGGGGAAAAAGACTTTCCCTTGGTCAAAGAGGATTATGTCAGAGAACACCTAATTGAAGTGGATATCCACAAGTCCATGGGCCCCAATGGAATGCATCCACAAGTGCTGAAAGGGCTGGGGGACTTCATAGCCAGGCCACTCACAATCATCTGTGAAAAGTCATGAAGATCAGGAGAGGTACCTGCAGACTGGAAGATGGCAAATGTCACCCCAGACTTCAAAAACGGCAAGAAAGAGGATCTGGGGAACTACTGGCCAGTCAGCCTCACCTCAGTCCCTGGAAAGGTAATGGCCTCATTCTGGAGTCCTTCTCTGTCCACATAGGTACCTGCGGAAGATGGCAAATGTCACCCCAGACTTCAAAAACGGCAAGAAAGAGGATCTGGGGAACTACTGGCCAGTCAGCCTCACCTCAGTCCCTGGAAAGGTAATGGCCTCATTCTGGAGTCCTTCTCTGTCCACATGGAAGACAAGATGGTGATCAAAAGTAGTCAGCATGGATTCACTAAAGGTAAGTCATGTTTCACCAATCTGATTGACATCAGTGATGAAGCAAACTTCAAAAACGGCAAGAAAGAGGATCTGGGGAACTACTGGCCAGTCAGCCTCACCTCAGTCCCTGGAAAGGTAATGGCCTCATTCTGGAGTCCTTCTCTGTCCACATGGAAGACAAGATGGTGATCAAAAGTAGTCAGCATGGATTCACTAAAGGTAAGTCATGTTTCACCAATCTGATTGACATCAGTGATGAAGCAACTGCCTGGATGGATGAAAGGAGAGCAGGGGACATTGTCTGCTTTGGCTTCAGCAAGGCTTTTGACACTGTGTCCCACAGCATCCTCATCGGAAAACTTTAGAAGTGTGGGTTGGGCAAGCGGACAGTGAGGCAGATTGAGAACTGGCTGAGCGGCAGATCCCAGAGAGTTGTGGTCAGTGGGACAGAGTCTAGCTGGAGGCCTGTCACTAGTGGTGTCCCCCAGGGTTCCATACTTGGCCTAGTTTTGTTCAGCTTGGATGAGGGCCAGAGTGCCTTCTCAGCAAGTTTGCTGATGATGCAAAACTGGAAGTAGTGGCTGATACCTCAGAGGCTGTGCTGCCCTTCAGAGGGATCTCAACAGGTTGGAGAGCTGGGCACAGCAGAACCAGCTGAAATTCAAGAAGGGCAAGTACAGGGTCCTGCATCTGGGAAGGAATAACCCCAAGCACCAGTACAGGTTGGGCACTGACCTGCTGGAGAGCAGCTCTGCAGAGAAGGACCTGCTGGACAGCAAGCTGTCCATGAGTTAACAGTGTGCCCTTGTGGATAAGAAAGCCAATGGAATCCTGGGATGCATTAAGAAGAGTATTGCCAGCAGGTTGAGGAAGGTGATCCTACTTCTCTACTCAGTCCTCATGAGGCCACACCTGGAGTATTGTGTCCAGTTCTGGGCTCCTCAGTACAAGAGGGACATGGAGCTCCTAGCGTGGGTCCAGTGGAGGCCAACAAAAATGATGAAGGGACTGGAGCACCTCACTTATGAGGAAAGGCTGAGGGAGCTGGATCTGTTCAGCCTCAAGAAGAGACACTTGAGGGTCATTAATGTATTCAAGTATATGAATGGGAAGTGACAAGATGGTGGAGCCAGACTCTTCTCACGTATGCAAACCAATAAAACAAGAGGTAATGGGCAAAAACTGATGCAGAGGAAGTTCCACCTGAATACAAGGAAGAACTTCTTTACTGTGTCAGTGACTGAGCACTGGAAGAGATTGCCCAGAGAGGTTGTGGATTCTCCCTCACTGAAGGTATTCAGGAACTGTCTGGATGCAATCCTGAGCCATGTGGTCTAGGATGGCCCTGTCTGAGCAGGGAGGTTGGACCAAATGACCCATTGTGGTCCCTTCCAGCCTGACTGTTTCTGTGATTCTCTGTGATTCTATATCCCTAACAGTAGACCAAGAAACACTACTTGCTCACAAGAGTAATTTGGTTTTTTGAGTTTCTAGCATTTTTGTAGCATTTACATTTAAAAGAATTGGGAAAAAAATTCCAATTTTAACCTATGAGTTATGAAAAATATTGCTTTAATAAGAAACTTAATACTTCCTGTGCCTGTTAAGAAAAACAGAAGCACAACTTACGTTAAGTGGACCTTAAATTCTAACAATCAGAGCAGAAAAACACACCTGACAAAAATTAACTCCAAACACTCAACACATTAGTTAATATACATATGTATTATCCTGAATTATGTCAGCCTGATAGAATTTTTTCTTAAAACTGCTTTACAGCCCTTCTTCTAAAGGGTTTTTTCTCTGTCTCTGTGTTAGCTGAGAGTCTTCATTACTTCTAGGCTAAATGGGATGCAGTGATTCACCCTGTAGTTATATGGAACATTACTGGGCTCCGAGTGCATGGCAAGGGTGTTACAGAAAGAGCTCTGCCAGAACATTCCCACTGGGCCAGACTGAGGTTTCCCCTTGAAGAATTTACCACCTGTCTGTTATCCATGTTTTAAAATATAAGTTGGGAACCTGCAACATGATCTCCTAGCTCCTGTGTCCACACAGTGTTCTGATGACTGCAGAATCAGGGGTTTTCTCTGGGCTTAGAATACAGTCTGTGTTGGCCCTCGTCCTCTTAACTGTTTAATTCTGCTCCCAAGAAGAAGAGGCATGAAAGTGAAACATAGCAGAAAATTGCACAGACTTTATAGACTAGCTTGATGTGAACAAATGACCACACATAGCATCTTTCCGATGTTCCTAGAACATCTGTATCAGCTATTCTTTTAGTATAATTAGGTGCACAAGTATATTTTTATGAATTGAAAATAAATAAAACCTTACATCTTAGTTGTTGTTTATAGTTATTATTAACTGTCTTCTTGCTCTTATTTCCCTTTGCAGTGAAACCTAAATGCATTGGTACCTGTTAGTAAAATAACTAGAGTAACTACAACAGGAGAGGTGGTTCACCAGTATGAACTGATCACATCAGAACATCAGTAGGCATTTTGATTTTGTTAAAATCCCACACCAGTGGGATTTTAACACCAAATGCACCAGGGCAGAGCAACAACTCAGGTGAAGCAGAGTGAAAGCACAGTGGAGGGTGCCAAGGAGGCTAAGGAAGGGGAAATGTTTACCAGGCTCTAAAAGGTCATGAAAAGGAAACCCTCAAATCATAGGCACTATGTCAAAGCCAAATTCCTGGAAACAACAGAAAGGATAAGCATAGAACCATCTCACATTGGAAGATAATAGAAGCTCCGTCACAAGGACCCCAAATCCAAAGTTGGGGAAAGCCCTTCCTGCTGCAGCACATCCATCCATATTGCTGAACAGATGGTGTGAGAGATGATATGCTAGGATACTCTGAAGTGTCAGCAGATCTGCTCTTAGTAACTAAGGGAACTTCCCCTCAGTCCCTTAGTTTTATCATTCACAGTAGAAGTCACCAAAGGGATGCATTCATCACACAGGACTTCACACATGTCTTACTGGCACTCTGCATTTCGCTTGCATGGGAGAGCCTGGGGAGACCTCAGTCCTTGCAAAGCAGGTGGCCTAATCCTGTGTGAGTCTAGGGTTTCCTGTAAAACATGCAACTCCCTCTGGTACTGAATGACTGCACGTCTGTTTTACAGTGCTCACTATTACCAAAAAACCCAAAGCATGTAAATATCCCTTCAAGAATAATTTGGCAAGGCTGAACCCCAAGAAATGTCAAGAAGATTATTGAGCCTTTTGTTGCAAAGTGAGTGACATCAGTTCTTTTTTTTTCAGAGAAGACAACCGAGAAAGGTTATGTTAGACATTCCATTGATCTAAAATGGAAGGAAACTCAGGAGGTAGTAAGATGTACAGGAAATTCAGTATGGGCCACTGCCTGCACTATCCTCATCTCAGCCTTCTTCTCTTAAGAAAAGAACAGGAAGGAAAGGATGGAAGCTAAGGTCTTTGGAGGGGCTAAACCAGTACAAATATTGCAAGGTTTATAAGGAGCAGGTGGATATCTTTATTGAATCACCTGAGATAGCTGGAAAAGAGAAATTTTCAGGAGTGAAGCCCATCTTTACGTGTGAGAGAGAACTACACTTTCCTTACTCATTTAGATGACAGAATAGAGTGCATGCTTATCACATTCAAATACGACAGCAAAACAATGGGTCTGTAAGTATGTTTCATGACAGGGTTACAATTCAAACTAATCTTGACAAATCAGTGAAATAACTTGAAGAAAGCTGGATTCATATTAGCAAGAAGTCTGAAGTACTGCCATCCTCCAGCAATAACCAACAGCAGAACACAGGATGGAGAACTTCTGGCAGGGCAGTAGCACTGAAGGATCTAGGAATAACAGTGAATCACAACCAACATGACCTAACTATGTGTTGTAATAAAAGACAAATACAGTATTGGAATGCCTAAGCAGAAGAATGGTGTATCAATATCTGAACTATTTCTTCCCCTCTCCTCAGTGCTGGAAAGGGATGAGTTGTAATATTGTCCCCTCTTTTGGGGACCAAATTACAGCAGAATATGTACCAGTTAGAGAGAATCCATGAAAGAGCCATGAAAAGAATAAAATTCTACAAAACTTCATCTATGAAAAAATATAGAACCACTGGGTGGCTTTAATCATGAAAAGTTTGAAAAGAGAGTAATACTTGACACAACCATTTAAGAAGTCACAAGAGAGAAGATAATAAATCAGTTATCTGTTCACTGAAGACAGAACTTAAGATGGTTGGGAGCTTAAACAACAATGAGGAAATTTAGATAAATCTGAGGAAATTTAGATTAATCTTTAACTCTAGAACCAGTGAGGAGCTGGAAGAGATTGGCTGGGTAAACGTGGAACCCTTCTTGTTGGACATCATCAAGAATAAATTGGACAAATTATGATAGGAACAGCATGAACATACTTTCTCGTGCTCAAAAGCTTGGAAATGGACTAAACGCTTTCCCTGCTTCTCTCAGTCATACTTTCAATGGTGTTCATGGAAGATTCCCATCCTAAGTGACAGCTACGCTGCAGCCTTGAAAAGAGAGAAGAGCAAGAAGACCCTTTTTCCTTCCAGCTTCTGTGTCTGAGAATCCCTAAAATTTAGGTACATAAGTTATCCAAAGACTACAAAATAAGAAGTCACTCAGCAAAAAACAGCCCTCTCTTAGGAATCCAAGCACTTGGCATGCAACAGAGAGCTGCAAATTTTGTTCCTGTCAGGATGTTCTTTCTGTGGTGATCCCCATTTCCCTCTCCTGCTTTCATATGACTGCTTAATTTCCCTTGGCAAAAAGAAATCCAATATTGGAGGAGATTTGTCAGGGATATTGGAGAAAAACAAAGTAGAAGGTGAAGACAGAGAATAATAATGAAACAAAACTAAACAAATCTAACAGGGTAGAGGGAAAGGAGATACAAAGTCAATAGGCAGAAGAGTGTTCACAGAAGTTAAACATAAACTAAATGAAAATGGATTCCATAATCTGCTCTATAGGTAAGTACATTTCCTAAGCTCTGTATTATGATCCTTGAGAAAAGAGTCTGACACTTGTGGGTTTTGGCCCAACTTTGCAACAGCCTTTAAGTCACTTAAGACAGGGATTTTAAAAATTTTGACACAATTCCTCATATGGGATTATAATCCTTTTGACAACAACAGAAGTAGATGTTAACCACAGCTGAGTACTTTCAAGCATCTCACTTCTGTATTCAAGGATAATGAGAATAATAAACCCTTCACATTCCACAGCACTATTGCGGGGGAAAATTAACCATTGATTTTGAGATGCACCGAGCACTATCTGAAAAAAAGACTCACAAAGAAATATTAGCAAGAAAGATTAGAAAGATGGCAAAACTATAAACATCTCACAAATAAAGAATTGTAAAAAAAAAATGAATCAAACCAGAACCTACTGTAAACAGATGGAAAACAGCACATAACAACTACTAACATCTTCAGTATCTGTTCTCTGTCATCCAAAGTTAATTCTACCTTTAAAAACCAAAGCTAGCTGTTTAACATAAACCATTTACCTACTACTGTAAATCTAGTTACATGCTAGTTATCCTTCCCTCCTTAAACTCAGTGAATTATGAAATGTACCAGCCATTTCAGTATGGAGAAAGAAGTCACTCAGGGAACTGTTAAGAATAGCACTGACTGTGAGTAACCCCACAAATGCAATCTGAGAAAGTATTTTCACATACAGGAATTTTTTTAGCTTTCACCTCTGGGATGAAAAGTCACTGTCCCTACCTCTCACTAATAAGGTCAGTTTTGGGCACCTCCTATGAAGCTCCCATTTCTGGTGGTTTAAGTGATGGGGACACCTGTCCCCCAGAGAGCTAAACTGAGTGTACAACTCACCTCATAGACATTACCAAACAGTCTGCATGTGTTAGCAACCTTGTCACTTATTCATCTGGCCTGGGTTCAAAACACTGGCCTAAAAGTGAGAGGTTCCCGTCAGCCACACATTCTCAACCAATAAATTAAAAGTCCATCTTCAGTACAAGGTTATCTTTCATCATGAGCTGGGGTGTAGGAGCTATTAGAATATTCCACTCAGAAGGCTTTGCAATACTGAGAATTTTAACTAATATTGTCACCACCTTGCTAAGCAGTGACAAAGGTCAGGGGGTTGCAAGTCAGCTGCAAAAGAACTACTTTTGCAGTATAGTTTGTTCATTTGCATCATATGCACGAATCCTTGAAAAAAGATGATCACAAACAGCATCCAGGCAATACTCTCTGGGAATCCTTTGTCCAAATGGGCATGTTCAGTTGTCTTATGGCAGCCCTGGACTATTCATTCTAGCTAGATGGAGTAATGGGGAGCTTTTTGCAATGTTGCTGTTTGCAACGATCTTACATCTTGCATTTTCTGTCCTACTTTGGTAACAATATGCATGACATAATTTACAGTTATCCACTACCTTTCTGGTGACTCTACTCTCTTTGCCTTTTGTGTAAAACAACAGGTATGTTAATACCTTGTCATAATGAATACCTCTGAATTTTTTGGATTACATGCCATTATTCAATGCACATTCTCAACATACAAGATTAGCACTACAGAATGGTAAATAATGGTATAATCTGTGAAGTAAACAAAGTTCTCCAATTACTAACAAATTTCCAAGTCATAATAGACCCCATATTAAATTGCATTCTCTAATGAGAGTGAAAAGACAGATAGTGAGTAATGACTCAGTATTTGAGTTTTTGCTCTTCCACAGCTTTTTGCACAACTTCTTTTGAGTTATAAAACCTCTTTACATATTCAAAATCTTTATCCCCCAGTAGAGGCAAAATATAAATATGCCCCATGGACTGAGAGCTCTAAATGCAGAATTAGAAGGGCTCTGTTAATCTTTACAATGGAGTGTGTTTTACAGTCTCATGTACATTTTGCAAATTTAAAATGCTGCAGCACGTAGAAGAACGTTTACTTCACAATCCTCAAAAAACAAATATCGGTGAAAAACTACCTGTGAATCAAATATATTCAGAACACAGTTCTTACATTCGAGTACAGCTTTAAAAACAAGACAAAACCAAACACAAACAAATCAGGGATAAATGGAAAGTTTTGAATAATTCATTTTTGGTCAATAATTTTTGTTTTCTTTTCAGATGTGTTTTATTATTTCGCTCAAAGGAAAAGTTTATGAACATGTCGATCTCTTTCAATAGGCTGCATTGTTTCTAGCATTTAATAATTCAACAATTAACAGATCATGGTAGACTTTTTCTTTACATGCAACACTGTCAAATTTTGCCCTTCAAAATGCCTTCTACTGAAATCTGCAGAAATAAGAGAATCCTCACCCACAAGGACCTGTGCTTTCTGACAGAACCACAGTACTCCCACACAGCATGACTGGGAGTGTGCAGCATCCAGCCTGAACCTCTGAGGACTGCCAGCTATTGGCATGGCATGACAGTATTTTGCTCTAATAAAGTAAGTTAACTTTAGAGCATACCAACCAAATATTCTCTGCTCCAATACACTGCACTTTGCAGAGCTTGCATGTGCACTATAAAAACAAGTCTGACATTACAACCTGAGGTAGTAGAGCTATAGCAACTAATATCTTACACAGAATTCCTGATCACTTTACACCACAGAACCTTACAGTGCATACCTACAAATAAGTTAGTTCACACCCAGTTGTCAGGGCACTAAAATAGATTTGTGACTACTCTGCACAAAGTTGAGTGCAGCAAAGAAATGTTGTACACATTTTTATAAAGCCTTTAATGAACGCTGTCACCCACGTAATAAAGATTGCATCTGCATTTATACAGAGGGATATATTCATATCTCATGAAGTGCTGTTCAAATACCTCTCCCTAGCCAATGAGGTGAGACACTAGGGACCTAAGGAGAGAGCTTGCAAAGCATGAAGTGTGTAGGTTCTGTTAGAAACCCCAATGTACTGATGCATGACCCTAAATACCTCTCTGCCAGGCACACTCTCTCTCACTCACTCTCTACAACTGTTTTAGATACAGATCTTGGGTGAATAAAATTTAGACCATTCCTGATACTTTTGAAGGCATACTTAGTTAATGGAACCAAGGCCTATTTCCATTCTGGTGCTTTCTTGATCACTTTTGAGCAAAGTGATATTTGGAAGGTCTCACTGTAAGCACCAGTTAGACAAAGAGCTATATTTAAGAGGCACTTTTTGGATTTAAGTACCGAAAAAACAAGAAACAGAAGGATAGGAAAAGGTATTTTGTAGGTCATGGGACCAAAATACTCAACAATATGTCGAAATGTGATAGGGTCAAAAGAAATGCCCCCATTTCTACACAGTTCAGAACTAGTTAATTCTGGAGCACCACATTTCATGCTCAGCATTTCTACTTCACAAGAGTATCAACCAACTAGAAGGCGTCTTCAGAAAATTATTTGGAGTAAAAATGCCAACAGGTTTGGAGGGAACTGTTTCAGCAATGATAAAATGTTTGAGACCAGACATTTTACTGCTTTCTCCCTCCCTCTATATTGTTTTCCAGCTGGCCACTTCATCACTACTACAGAAGAAAAGCACAATCTCTACTACATTTGCCTCTCCCTGTGGAGAGTTAAAAATTAACTATAGGTAATCCAAAAAGGGTCTCAAATACTGTGGTGGATCTGCAAGGGAAAAATCTGCAAGTGTGCTTTAAAGGTGAAGTCAATGCCCCTTGTACTACCTGGGGCTTTCTCTCAAGTGTATTAAACAAAGAACATGCATTACCACTACCCTATCAGTAACAAATGAACCTTCTTATAAAGAGATAGGATCTCCTAATATTTCTACTCTCAGGTCCTTCTTCCACCAGCTGTACCCTCCTGTGCTCCTTCTGGTTTCCCAGAAGCTCCTTGAAGCTCCTGAACTACCACAGATAGTGTTGGCTAACATTTTTGTTTGAGCAGATACATATTTAAATGACCAAATATTATTTGGATGAGATGAAAGAAACATTCACACATTACAGTATGGAAGGAACTGAAGGTATGCCCTCTGGAAATAGAAGGATTAATTAAAGTAGGCTAATCCAGGATTTAGTTGACTGGATTTCCAAATGTCTTTTCCTTGCTTTCTCTGTTGATTTTCTTCACCATGCTATCTTTATCCAGTAATTATATAGTACATTGCCAGGTGAGTAAGTAAATGCATTATAAATTGGTCAATACAGGCAATCAGAGTGGGATAAAACTATGTTCCTTTCCAATTTAGTGACATTCTTTAAAACACTTCCATAATCAGAAAAGCAGGTCTCCTGACAGATGCTGAAAGTTTACTCAACTCTACACTCACCAACATACACATCTTTAAGTCACTGACACCAATAAATGATGAGAACAGCATGTCAATAGTCAGACTCCAAGATATTTACACAGTAAATGTTGTCTTTGGACTTTGTTATGTAGTACATTTGAAGATAACCAAATCTAATTTCACCTGTAAACTAAACTACAGTTTCAATTCAGACTCTTATAGAGAAAGGATAAACCTCATACAGTAATTGCCAGTTAGGCAACAAAAGGCTCCTCTGTGTCATATATGCCAGCTTACACAATGCAGTATTTCTCCATACACAAAGCATATAATCTGTCTGTGTGAATTTCTTTACTATTGCAATGGATGCCTAAAAAAAGTAAATTCAATTTTTATTTTATGCTTGCTTTAAGAATCTGGGTTTTTTAAGAATCTGGTAATTTCTGCAGTTAAAGATACTACTTAAACATATTGGATTGAGTTTTTTTAAGCTCTTATTTTTTATTTTATGAGGCATTATTTATAGAATAACATTTTCTAAAAAAAAAATCAAATATCCTGTAATCCAGCAGACTTTCAGAAAAATGTCAGATTTCTAAACCATTTTTAATGAGGCTGAGGTTCCTAAATATCTGAGCTTTTAATAAAAACAGAATAAATAGCAGAACATTACTTGGGACCTTTGGATAGCTTGATTACATTTGAAAAATAAATTTAACTAAGTAACCAGTTCTCAAGCACTTAGCTAAGAATGGATGGGTGAACAAACAATGATGACTGTAACTGCTGAAGGCATAAACAGCAGTGTTGTAAACAGTACAGTGTTTGTGATAAGCAAACTGCTCATCAATTAAACACACAGCTCTTTGTTTATAGTGTATCTCTACTCAACAGGAGCCATGCTGGGACCTGTGTTCCATCATGGAAATGAAAGCCATAGACAAAAGCAAAGTAAGGCAACTTCAGCTTCAACCTCATGTATGGTGTTTTGCTTGTCTTTTATTATTAATGCCAGATGGATGATGAGTGCATTATATACAGTATGTGCATGTGGGGCTGCACTGCAAACAACATTACTGAAATGATTTAGCATTAAGAAGTAGTAAGAAGAGGGAGGGTTGCTTCAAATTTCTTCAATGATCTGGTATATAGCAGAAGAAATTTGAAGCAGCAAATGAAGGGGACTGGAAGTCTATGGGTAGGGGTAGAGTCAAAGGTGGTCAGCTAATCTGACAAAGAAAACACATGGTGGAACTACTCTCCAGAGTACAGCTGGAGATGAGCTTGGGCTACAGAAGTTTTTCATAGCCAGAAAAACTCCTCTAGCTGAAATAACACCCCAGAGCTACACAATCATTTATGGCTGGGTGTTTGGGTGGTTTTGCTTTTTTTTAAACTTGCATTTAGTGCAGCTGGGTACCAGTTTTATTCACATTCAAGAATGCAATATCTTAAGCATTGCAGCAGTGAAAAGCTACACTGGTGCCAAGATTAAATATAAAACAGAGTTAAAAAAATCCCAAATGCTTAATGCTAGATGGTTAAGCCTTTCTGTGAGTGCCAAAATAGCAGGCTGATTTTCAAAGGTGCAAAATAGACAGAAGTTCCTCCTGACGTCAGTGGAAATGCTTGGGTGTTCAACACCTATAAAAAATATGAGTGTTTCCTTAGATGCTTAAGGAATAATCACAGATGCTAATTTTAGACTAGGGTAGTCACCTTCTACAGACTCCTGCTATGGTAGTGGGGGTGAGTGAGGCTTTTCTGGAGAGCAATTAAGATTAGAAGCCCTAATTTAGCGAGGATTTTCTGGAGGGCAATTAAGATTAGAAGCCCTAATTTAGGTTCTGCAAGTTATCAAAGTAATGGATGGATGGACTTCTTTTACTTACAAGTTTTAGAAGATAAATAAGAACAAACATCAGGTTTCAAATAGAAGGAATTCTGTCAGTTAAGAGCAGTGAGAAGGAAGCATTTGAAGCAAATGGAAAATCATACTCATATCAAGTACAGTAAACACAGTACTTCCATATGTATAGTCAGCACATAGGTATTACAACCACTCTTTTGGAGATGAAGACCAGACATAGGAGCAGCAGTGCTCATTCTTGCACTAAGGACAAGTTTAGGACTGATTTTCTCACCTGTGTGCACACAAAAATTTAAGGTCCAAATGTAAAAATTAACTAAACATCAACCAGACAACTCTCAGCTTCTGCTTCTCTTTGGACAGGCCTTCAAAAGGCTGCAGTGTATTTCTACAAGCTAGAATTTCAAGTAGGACACTTTCATAAAAGAAGAATATTGCATTTCAAAGTCTTCTGCCTCTGTCTGTGCAGATGCTCTGTTCCTGCAAAGCAGTAAGACCTGCACTGTAAGCCTTCACACCAGTAGTTCAGGGATTACCAGGACCATGCTGCCTTGATCTGTACTGAAGTGTTCCTTGTACTGCCAGCAGGAAGAGCTACTACAGACTCCACAGAAATAGGCACAGAGGGCGATCATAACCTTGTGTTTGATGGTTAAACGATGTGGAAAAGAGGTGACTTCTATCTTTAAATGCATGCCCAATTTTATCAGGTAGAAATAGTGCATTGTATAGCACCTGCATAGTTATGATCACTTTTATGCATCGTCTCTCAACCTGAGACACATTTAAAACTAATAAATCCAGTGATAAGAACAAATGTCACACACCCTTATCACAGTATTTCATGAAATTATGTTCTTCAAACACTGAAGACATGAAAATCACCCCAAACTCCTAGGAATTTAATTTAGAAGAAATGGAGTGCTCAGTGTGAATACATTCACCTTCTGGTATCAGCTGAGAGTAAAGAATGCATAGCCATAAAAGACTTACTCAGAGTCAGCAGCTTTTCCCTACTCACAGTAGAGGAATACCACATCAGCAACACATTATTTAACCCAGCAATTATGGCTCACAAGAAATTATGCCTGGCAGTAAAGCAATCCAACCTAAACCAACTTTGCCAACTGTGTAAGCACTTTTATATTTGTTTGCTTGTAAAGGATATAAAATAACACATGGGAGGGACATTTTTTGACTTGGGACAAAGCTAAGCAGCACAAATTCCCATCTAATTCTATTTCACTGACGTGTTTCTTCTTGCATCATGTCTACCTGCATTCCAGCTACAAATCCAATGCATTCTTCTGTGAGCAGGGCCTGCAGTACAACTTCTAAAATACCATCAATATCTATATAGTACACAACATTCACCACTAAAGACAATCCTAATGTTCAGTCTCACTGAAATTAATTCAGTAGAACTGTACAATGCAATACAGAAATTACTACCTAAACTAAAAATCATTAAATAGATCAGAATTTATGAAACAATGATTACTTTATGCTACACCTTTGGTATCTTATTCTTCCACTATAATGATGAAAGCCCTTTTGTCTCACTTGTATGACGTTGGTAGGCCTTTGTTGCAAGATTTTCAACTGTGCTACCCCATTGGTAAAAAGCAATCAAAATTCATCTTGCAGAGCTGTTTTAATTTGATTTGGAAATTGATGACAGAATCATGATATTTTCTTACTGAGATTCATCAGTTTATAGAATGTACCTCAGACCCGCTTTTGCTTGCACAGGGCTACAAATTATATGAAAGTAGATTCACTGCAGTCTCAGGGCTGAAAACCCTCAGAGCTCTTCCAAGCAAACATCTCCCATGCCTCTCTCTTCAGCACTCCAGTGACCCAAACAGAGATTTGGGCAAGATGTAGACATCCCACCCACAAGAGATTATAGTAAAGTCTGCTACTTAACACACAGCTTTTCTCTAGCTCTTAAGCACCTTGGTTGCAGCTTATGGAAACCCACTTAGATCCATACTTTCTTCCAATCCTTATTGTCTTACTAATTGGATCAGCGTATCTGCAGACAGACATTTTACTATATAAATTTAATGGGAGGCAGTAATGTGTATCTATGAGTGCAGGTAGGAGGTAGCCTTTGCTTCTCATTATAAAATGATTCTTACAATTTCTTTCTATAATCATAGAGTTCTGTTGCTGGCAGACATTTGTGGGTGAATGTCAATTAACAGTTGGACTGGGACTGTAGGAATTACCAATTTGACAGCACTTAACAAAAGCATACAAAGCCTGGACGGGGTCAGTATTGAGAGGTCCGTTTGAGTTTAAATAGAAAACAAAATATTGAGTAATATATTGATTTCTAGCACTTAGTATTGGTAAAGGAAACCTTCCCATTCAAACAAACCACCTACATAATCATTCCTAGTAAAGTGAATTTCATAATAGTTTTCTCTGAATTTGCCTTCATACACCAGCACCACAGTATTCAGGGCCCTCTTTAGCTGCACACCTTATTGACAGCTTCTGAGACAAAATATGAAGCACACTGACAAAATATGATCTCTCCACTATCCTTTCAGCATGCTCCTCTCAAGCACCATTCCATGCAACTAACATCAGCAAGAGGAATTTAACATGTTACTATTTTAACAAGCACTAATCTCTAAGAGGCCAATTGTACAGAACAAGCCATAAACACATCCCATATTTCCACAGAGACTCCTTCTATTCTCATGGCAACTCTTCATAGGACAAGAGAAACTGCAACTCCATGTCCTTCATTTGCATCAGTGTCTAATACTTAGGACAGGTATAGTATACACTGAAACATCAAGACATGGTGTTGCAGAAAAAAAGAAATTCATCCATTGGCTACCAGGTTCTGAGGCAGACCTTATATGGGGCCATCTACCACTGAGAACATCACTTAAAGAGGACCCAGGATTTAAAAGAAAACAAGAGATGCTGTATGTGTGTTCTTAATACTAGAGCTTTTGGCATCCACTGTTTGAAAAGAAAATTCTTCATGCACCTGGAAGAAAAACATTTGGCCCTGGAATGCTGAAAATTCATGTATCATAAGGCACACTCTGCATCTATAGTGGCATGTATCATTTGGCAAGACATTGCTAGTCCACGGAAGGCAGCCGCAGTACTTGTTGAATACTAGGGAAAAAAAGTCTATATGAAATTGTTTCCTTTTCTAACCGTCAGTAGTAATTGAAAATCCTGCATTTCAACCTACAGAACTCCCAAGACACCTACACTGTCCTAATTATCTGCACAAAAGGTAGGGGAGGCAGAGAATTGCAGTGTAGGAATCAGCATATGATAGCATATGCTATCATAGCACATGATTTTTCCATTATCATTCTGCTATTGACTCTGGATGAGTTTCCTTTTCTAACCGTCAGTAGTAATTGAAAATCCTGCATTTCAACCTACAGAACTCCCAAGACACCTACACTGTCCTAATTATCTGCACAAAAGGTAGGGGAGGCAGAGAATTGCAGTGTAGGAATCAGCATATGATAGCATATGCTATCATAGCACATGATTTTTCCATTATCATTCTGCTATTGACTCTGGATGATTTTCCTCCTGGTAAATTAAATGCCCTCCTGAAACTAGACCTAAATTTACTCAACCCAGGACCCTCATTTTTGTAAGAAATATTCAACTGGTAACACGTAAGTATGAGGAATAAGTAATGAGAAGGTTTATACTCTCTTAGAAAGGACTGAACCTTGTCCTTCCCTCACACCTCCTACATTCACTGCTGGTTCTCATCCAGACCCTCTTCATGTTGCTCACTTGTAGAGGGGAATCTCTGCCTTCTCAACAATCCAGCTGGTATTCCAAGTGGGTAAAAAGTGTCACTTCATTAAAAACCCTCAAGCAGTGGAAGGTTTCTCTGCGTGCTATGGGAGCCCAACCCCAAGGCTTATTATTCAAGGAAAGAATTTTGTATAGTTTAAAAACAAAACAAAACCAAAAAAACCAATTTTATTTCCAGATAATTCAGTAAAGAAGAAAATCTAGGCTGGAATGCCCTTTACACATTGTAGATATTGTTATATTCTCCATGGCAATTATTTCAATCTGGAGCCAGTAAATCCATGAGGAGTGCTTCTACGGTACTGATTTTTGCTGGTGGCAGCCAACCTCTCCTGCCAGCATTTTTCTGCCTTATATTTCTTTTTCATGCATTCAGGCGTGGTTGTTTCTCTCCTCTTCCTGGTTAAAGAATGAAGCTCTTTCCTCCCACTACATCTGCCTTCTCACTCACCAGCAGATTTCTTACAGGAAGAGGTTTCTGATAAGAAATCAATTTAGATTCCATCCATAGAAGACCAGGCAAACTTCAGAGTAAATCTGGGACACTGACTGTAACTCTATTTATAGGCACTGAAGTCAGACTGAACACAAGGTCAATTTCTCTTTCAGGCTGCAATGAACCTCTCAAATCTGCTGAACTTAATGAAGTTGCTGCAACACTAGGAAAATAAGAATGTTGTCCATAATTCATAGTCCTGATAGCTTCTTCCAAATAATTTGCCACAAATGTGGCTTCCAAATGCATTTTTTTACTTGCAAGGGCAACAGGAGATGTATTACCAGCCAAAGGAGGTAATGCAGATAAATCCTTACAGGTCACACTGAAAATGTAATCTGATATGTACTGCTGAAGACTGGGAAGACACGGTTTCTTTCCTTAAGAATCTTTTCTCAAGTAAGTCCTCACTCATGCACAGCGTTCAGCATCAGCAAAAAGATTTGCATTCACAAAGAAGGCAATATCAAGGTAAATAAATATTCTAAGTCTTCTGGTTTATTCTATATCAGTGTAAAAAAAAAACCATCAAAACTGTCAGCAATTGCATTGAAACCTACATTAAAATCCTTCTGCATTGACAAAGCTGTGGTACCAGGACTATATAGCAACTCCAAATAAGATCATAATAATAATATCAGTAAGGCAAGGAATGTGTTCCCAGTTCTTTCCTTACATGTGTTAGTGCAATAGTGTCAGACATGCTTGAATGACTGCAGAAGGCACATATTAAATATGTGAAGCCAATTTAGTGTGTTACTGTGCCATACAACTGCCCTGAAGAAGGGATCACACTTGTTTCACAACCTTCAGATCTTTATCCTGAAGGCTTAGGACTTCCTTGGAAAACTAACAAACCATATTTCATGTCAAAGTTTTAAAAAGCAGACTTGCTCCTACAGTTATTTATAGCAAAGGCTACAAATAATCAAGAGTGCTGTTTAACACACAGCTCACTAAGCAGTGTTGGCAGATCAAACACATTGCAAAATACAGTATGTTTGATTTTGAGTAGCATTATTGGGCTTGGTTTCCTACACTAAGGGACACTGCATTTCCTTATGTTCCTTTTAGTTATACTGAGATAGAGACTAGGGAAAACTAAAAGATTTTTGGAGTTTGTCGAATTTTTTTTAAAACTTAAGAAATAAATTTATTATGGAGAGAAGAAAAACCATGTTTTAAGTCTTCCACTATAAGCTAGTATGATTTTTACTTCCACTCCAGCCCAGCAGTGTCGGGACTGAAAGGCAGCTGATCTCTAGTCTGGCTGACCCTAGAACAAACCACTTCTACCAGTTCTTACAAACTTCTCTGCTGTCCTCTTTCTGCCAGTGGAAAAAATGAGGTCTGAGGTGAGCTGACCTTGTCTAAGGTTATGGGACAGAGTGAATAAGGGAACCCCACACTCTCTGGCCAGACTTTCTGAATTCCAATACTTTTTTAATTTCTGTGTGGTACTGAAGTAACAACGGGGCACTTTCACAGATCTTTCAGCCACTGTTTAAGTGCACGTGGGCAGTGGAAGTGTAGTGGGTCAAGGAGTAGAGTTTCCAACATCATGGTACCCATCTACATGTTCAAAAGACATCAAGACCATAGTACTCCTACAGTATTTCCTACTGAAGACAGCATGTCCATGTTATTTAGTCTTTATTTAAAGTTGCTGCCCAAAATGCCCAACCGCATGATCCTGTTTAATTTTTACCAGTAATGTCTAATACAGCAAATGGTTGAACTGTTGTATTTTCTTGATTTCCTGATTTGACACAAGCTAAACGTTACCTCAGTTAAAGCATTTAAATTGATGTTCACATTCAGAGACAGAACTAAAGTACAACTCAGCTCTCTTCCCTCTGGTGTACTTCACATTATTTTGGACATCTGCGACCACCAAGGAGCCTGGATTACAGCAGACCATAATACTCTATGAACCATGGTTATAATTAGGCGTCACATCCATTGTAATCCTATGGACGTCATCATGTGTTACCAGCATCTGTTGACAGATTTCATACCAGGCATATCACTGAAATGGCAAGTCTGGAGAGGGCAGCCCACAATAGAAACAATGGCATTTATTTTTGGTTTGTTCCAAGACTGTCTAATAGAAAATATAGGCTGGCAACTGCCAGGGCTCCACTGAGATCACTTTTCAATATTATATTACCAGCTGGAACAAAGTTCTGTGCTCACGTACCTGCAATCTTCTCCTAATAAATAAGGAAATTAAGAAAGCCCTTTCTGCAACTGTCTTAGCACTAATTAGGAAAAGATAGAAGCCTTGAAATCTTATAGAGGTTTTCAGGCCCTTTATCATGAGAGCATTTACTTTTCACGTAATAATAAGTTCAGACTCCTTTCTAAGACAAGGAATAAGAATCTCTTCTAAATTTTATTTAAATATGGTATCATGTTAATCTTCAAATTAAACCCTAGGAACTGGCAACATGAAGTAGCAAAACCACACTCCCTCTACTCTATGGAAGTAAAGCAGAGTCTGCTTTAATTTATCAATGTGGAAATCTGGCTTTCTCCTGAAGTGCTGTCTGTTCAGAGGAATGGGAACAGAACATTTGCAATGTAGTGTAACTACTCCCTGCTTTTTCTGTAAAAGTCAAGGCATTTACTGTAAACATAAAGAAGTCTACATAATCAAAATTCTCTTTATTTTTTGTCATTTACTTGCAGTGAAGAAAACAGTATTAGAGTGCTGACTATCGTCCATTATTCCTTTATTTTTTTAAAACAGCATTCTCTGAAATACTGAGCAGTTGAATACTAATTAGGTGTAACCACAACCTGTTATAGCTGAGGAGTTTCAAATCACTAAAGCACTTAAGCACTAAGATAATTTCCATTCTCTTCATAAAACAAAGAATTATAGGTCACTATCTGAAGAGTGTCAAATTAAAACAAATGTCAACCTTGATGAGTACAACTTAATCACTAGTTAGGAGTTGCAGCAGCTGGTAGGTAAGAAAAGTGAACTTCAACTTAGACCAGGACTTCTCCCACTATACTCACACAGCAGAATCCAAACAGGTGTGAATGTAGGAAAATGAATAAAACCATCTAAAACTCACAGAAGGAGAAAGGCTACAAGCTAAATCTGAGAGGAAAATATGGGTTCTACCAATTTTAATAGAAGAGCAAACCCATTGTGTCTAACAATTCTAACAGCTCTTACTTTTATAGCTATACTTCTACAGTATAGCTTTTATAAAATCTCTGACTGTACCTGTGGGTCAAACTTTGTCATCAGATCTAAATTGGCAACTCAGGTTTTGAAGTGAGCTGCTCACCTATGAAAAAACATGTTCAACCTTATTGTCTAAAGCACAGTCTCTCTCTTTTTTTCATTCTCGTAACCAGCAGATAACCTTTTAATCCCAAATCTGTCAGCTGTGACTTCAACATCACCTTTTAAATTAGGAAGTAACAAATCCTTTACAATATTTCATCTCTCTTTTCCATATGCTGCTTAAAACTCAATGTTCTGAGATTAGATACTGCAAATATTACTAAAGTACCAAACCATTGACAAGACTGCTGATGGGATCATGTTCAGAAAAAGAGCATGGGCAGTACTTGCTGGCAGAATAGTTTTCTTACACCTAAAAGGCAAGAAACATTTCCTCTACAACAGTATGTTCCAAGGAGTTTACAGACCTGTTATTTTTTTTCCCCAGACAGTGAACTGGAATGTGGGAACCTAATTGTGAAATACAGTTTTCAAAATCTAGCCTGGATATAATTTTAGGCAATATTTTCCTTGCCAGATCATTCAGAGTCTTCTTTCCACAAGGAAGACCCAGGAAGTGAAGTTAAAAGTTACTGAAATACTAATACATAAATCTAGAGGTACTGACAGAATATTTCCTGTGCAATATAAAGATAAACTCCTGACATTCATAAATTACTTTGGTCTGACATAGGTCTCACTTAAGAATTACAAAAAGTGAATGCTTTATCCTCAAAATATATCATAGCTACTATATATTATATACATGTTTTATACAAAGTAAAATACATTTTATTAAAACCTCTGGCTGTACAGCCCTGACAATTCCAGATACAGCAAGGCAATAAGAGAGGACATTATTCCACACAGAAGCACATAGACAGACACATGTTATTTCCAGACCTTCCTTTGCTGTTTCTCCCATGCTGGGTCCAGGAGCAGGTCCCTGTCCCATTCTTCTTCTTGGGTCATGTACTCATCTTCTTCATAGTTGTAGGTGTACTGCATGTTTGTTTCTATCTGGTTCATGCTATTCATGCTACCCGGGGATCAGCTTCAGCCGCTGTGGCTTCTACTACGATTTAAGTTTAGTTTACTTGCTGATGGGTTGTAGGCAGCAGTGT
>NW_008680791.1:22613-22849 GCF_000695815.1 Acanthisitta chloris
AGGGAGTGAATATTGACGAATCGCGCAGAGAGAGCAGAGGCTGAAACTGTCAGGTAGGTGCTGACCTGTGGTAACCTTCCTTCCCTCTCTCCCCTGCCCTCCTTCTCTCTCTCTCCCTCTCTCTCTCTCTCTCTCCCTGTCTCGCTGCTGCTGTCGCTCCCTGCGCTGACCCTCCGGAGGAGCCCAGGGCGGCTCATTGCTGCGGCTTATTATCCCCGCCGGGCGGTCACGTGAGC
>NW_008680792.1:0-3686 GCF_000695815.1 Acanthisitta chloris
CCTTCCCCGCCGGCTCCTCTCCACCCTTCCTTCCCTCCCCGCTCTTGGCAGGGAGCCCTGACTCCCCACACAGCCACAGAGTCCCTAAACCCCTTTGACCCCAACCCCAAATCTCCAATCCCCATTTGGTTTTTTCCCCTGTTTTTCCCTAATTTCCCTACTTTCCCCCTCTCCGCTCTGCATGCCAACCCTACTTTCCTCCTTCCCCACCCCATGGCAGTGGGGCCAAGCGTGAGCAATGCCACCAGTGCCCATCCCACGCCTGTCCCCCCACGTCCCACCGGGGTGAAGACCATCACCCAACGCTTGGCTACTCACTGTCTTCTTCTCCTTGCCCACGGGTGAGTAGAACAGTCGCTGCTATCAACAGCAGTAACCGAGAATCCACAAAGCTGAACATGTCTAAATATTAGACATGTAGACTCTTTGGGGTCTCTTTTTGTTCTTAGGTTGGGGTCATACGGGGCCGATCCAACCCTGGAGCTCCAAATCCAGACCCCAGCAGAAACTTCCTACTGCCCTTGCCCACTTCTTCGCCTCCCCTTATATACGATGCGGAGCCGAGGAGAGGTGGGACCCATCTCAACCAGGGAATTTTGGACGGCCCCTCGGCCAATCAGAGGCACCCAGCGAGTCGGGGGGCCCCCCCCGGCCCCCCCCAGCCCGTGTGTCCATGCACACGCACACAGATGTGCACACGCGTGTTGTCCCGGAGCGGGACCGGAGCGGCGGCTCTGGGCTGGGTGGGAAGGGGATGGTGGGTTGGGGGCTTGCAGGGTGTTGAGGGTGGTTTATTTTGGGGGTGGTATTGGTGATTTTGGGGGGGTTCTGCACCCTGTGAGGTGTTTGGGGGGTCGGATGTGGCTGGGTGGGGGGAGGACTGGGGATGTGGCACGTGGCGCTTTGAGGACCCTAAGTGCCACGCGATGTTGGTGTTGAACCAAAGGGGAGGATAAGGCTCTGAAATCACCAAGTCCCACACTTAGGGCTCCCCAAAACACACCTTCCCATCATTCCCATTGGGACCCTCATCCAGCAGGACCAAACCCACTGCAAGGCCAAGGCCACCAACCCCTAGAGCATCCCTTGGGTGAGCATCTCCCATGGGATCCCAACCTATGGACACCCCAAATCTCACAGACACCCCAAAATTCTCCCAAAACCAACTGGTTTTATTTTTTGTGTAGCCCTTTCTTTGCCTCTTTTCCCTTTCTTTCCCTCGATCCCGTCGTTCCTGGCTGTCCCTCTCCCCTCGCTCCCCCCCTGGCAATCCTCCACCACCGTTTCCACATTTGAAGGAGCCACGTTGGTTGGAAAAAGCAAAAGCTCCTGGACAATAATCCACAACCTACCGTGCAATTTGGGGAGGTTGTAATTACATGCCAAAAAAATCCACGTATTTAGCAGGGCCGGAGCAGCCGCCTGGAGCGCAGGGATGGAGGGGGAAGGAGTTCTCCATGGGCAATGTGGCACCCCGGGGGGGTATCCCTGATTTTCAGGGTTTTTTTTTTTTTAGGGAATGGAGTGAGAAATGGGATTGGGAGGAAGAGAAGAGATGGATTCAGCACTTGCTCTTCTGCTTCTGCCTCCCTGTCATTCTGCTGAGGGTTTGTGGAGTCATGGAATACTGGGAATACTGGGAGAACAGGGAGCATTCCATTTGTCCCCCCTGACACTTGCTGAGGGTTTGCAGATTCATGGAATGCTGGGAATACTGGGAGAACTGGCAGCACTCTGTCCCCCCTGTCACTATTCTGCAAGCCCTTTGCAGGCTCACAGAATACTGGGAGCACTGGGAATACTGGGAGCACTGGGAACACTGGACTCAGCCTTCACACCTCCACTTATTCCCCCTGGCAGTGTGCTGGGAGCTTGCAGTGTCATTGGAATACTGGGAATACTGGCAGCACTGGGCTCGCTCCATTTGTCCCTCCAGCCACTACGCTGAGAGCTTGTAGACTAATTGGGATACTGGGAATTCTGGGATAACTGGGAGAGCTGGGCTCAGCCCTCACACCTCTGCTTGCCCTCCCACCACTACGCTGAGGATTTGCAGTCTCAGCAGAATACTGGGAATTCTGGGAGCACTGGGAGAGCTGGATTCAGCCCTCACACCTCTCTGCTGGTTCCCACCACTACTGTGGTGAGGGTTTGGAGGCTCAGCAGAGTACTGGGAATACTGGGAGCACTGGCTGCACTCTGCTTGTCCACCCTGCCACTACACTGAGGGTTTTCAGGCTCAGTGGAATATTGGGAGCACTGGGAGAACTGGGAACACTCCTCTTGTCCCCACTGCTACTATCTGAAGGTTTGCAGACTCAGTGGATTCCTGGGAATACTGGGAGCACTGGGAGAACTGGGAACACTCCTCTTGTCCCCACTGCTACTATCTGAAGGTTTGCAGACTCAGTGGATTCCTGGGAATACTGGGAGCACTGGGAGAACTGGGAACACTCCTCTTGTCCCCACTGCTACTATCTGAAGGTTTGCAGACTCAGTGGATTCCTGGGAATACTGGGAGCACTGGGAGAACTGGGAACACTCCTCTTGTCCCCACTGCTACTATCTGAAGGTTTGCAGACTCAGTGGATTCCTGGGAATACTGGGAGCACTGGGAGAACTGGGAACACTCCTCTTGTCCCCACTGCTACTATCTGAAGGTTTGCAGACTCAGTGGATTCCTGGGAATACTGGGAGCACTGGGAGAACTGGGAACACTCCTCTTGTCCCCGGTGGATTACTGGGAGCACTGGGAACGCTGGGATTACTGGGAACACTGGGAGCAGTGGGATTACTAGGAACAATGAGAGTACTGGGAACACTGGGCTTACTCTGCTTACCTCTCATGCCACAGCTGAGGTCTTGCAGGCTCACTGGGTTACTGAGAGCACTGGGAACACTGGGAGCACTGGGAGCACCAGGCTCACTCTATTTGTTCCTCCTGCCACTATGCTGAGGGTTTGCAGGCTCAGTGGTGTACTGGGAGCACTGGGAGCACTGGGAACACTGGCCTCGCTGAATCAGAGCAGGAGCTCCCAACTAAGCTATTTTCCTTCAGGAAAACACAAATTACTCCAACTTAACCCCAAAATTTCAGGAAAGGGACACAACACATCGACCCCTTCCCACAAACAACCTCTCCCGGCTTTTTTTTTTTTTTCCCTGCAAGAAAATTTCCAAGCTAAAGCAAAAACCCACCCCGAGGAGGAGGAATCCAGGGGGGTTACACACTGCAATTCCAGCCCTGTATCCATGCACCCGAGACACGTTGCAAGGAGAAGCTTCCTCCAATCCTGCCTCGGCGACTCGAAAAGCCCTGGAAAAGCTCCAGCCTGAAGATGTGTCTTTAATTTTTGCAGCATGACAGAAAAGAAAAGAATGTCATCGGGTATTTTTTTTCTTTTTTTTTTTTTCCTTATTTTTTTATATATATATGGAGAGGGAGGGGAAAAAAAAAAAAGAGAAAAAAAAGGAGAGAGGGGGGAAGGACGGGATGATTGCCACCTCATCAGCCCCAGGCCGCCCGCCCCAGGAATGCAGGAGGGCTTGGAGAAAGAGTTGGGGGCTGGGAAAAGGGAAGAATTCCCACTTTGAATCAAAAAAAAAAAAAAAAAAAGACATAAAGAAGAAGAGAATGTGAAGTGAAAAAAAAAAGGTTTTCATTTTTCATTTTTGCAGTTTCTTTT
>NW_008680792.1:3858-5799 GCF_000695815.1 Acanthisitta chloris
ATAAAGAAGAAGAGTATGTGAAGTGAAAAAAAAAAGGCTGGAAAAGTCATTAGGATCCTCCAAAGAGCAATGGGAGATGAGGAGGGTAGGCCTGGGCTCCTGCAGGGTGAAAGGAGGTGGTGTCCACCTGGGAACCTCTTTCTCCTTGGGGGTGTTTGGGGGTGTCAAATGCAGATCCCCCCTCAAGATTTTGGGGGAATCCCAGAGCTTTTCCTGCCTGTTCCAGACTGGTTTTACTGGGGTGAACCGGGCGTGGAGTTGGTGCATTGGGAAGGGCACTAAAAAAGATGAGAAGCACCCCAAAAATGTGGTGGTCACCCCAAAATCTCTCAGAAATTCAGTGGTCACCGCAAGAAGTTGGTGGATGAGCCAGAATTATTATGGATGCCTTAAAAAAATCCAGTGGCTGCTCCAAAAATACTGTGGTTACCCCAAAATTCTGGGGATTCCCCAAAAAGTTTAGAGATGCCCCAAAATGTTGGTGGGGTGCCCCAAAAAATTGTCAGAGCACCTCCAGGGAAGGGATTGCCCCATGGGTGGGGGGTGAGGATCGGGGGGCCATCTATTTTGGGTAGGACCTACAGAAAATGGGGTGCTGGGGGAGGAGGAGGAGGGATTTGTTTGCCAAGGAGCTGGAGCAGCCATCGGCATCTGGAGCGAGTTAACTCCCCTCGACAGCCCAGACACATGGATCGGATTAATTCCCTTTTTTTCTCCCCCCCCCTCACTCCCCTTCCCTTCCCTATTCCCTGCTCAGCAGCCCCAGGAGCTGCTCCTGAACTGTGTGTTCCCCCCACCCCACTATTCATCACCCCCTTCCCAGCTCTGATCCCAGAGGATCCCACTGGGTGTCCTCATCCCCGGGAGGATGACCGTGGTGACCTGCAAGGTGGTGACACACAGGTGTTTGACCCCATGGCAGGACCCCCCCAGTTCCCAAGGGACACCAGTGTCCCCAAACACAGCTGTGACCCTCCACAGGGAGGTTCTCCTGACACCCCAAACCACCTTGTCCACTCACTTCCACCCCAAGGAGGATGCAGAAGGTGACTCGGTGCCTCAGTTTCCCCTTCCCAGACCACCTCGACCCTCCCATGGGGATGTGGTGGGGGACTTGGCAGCTCAGTTTTCCCCTCAAACCACCTCGACCCCCCTACTTTTCCCCTCCCTGATGTGTCCATGGTGGCCAACTCTATGCCTCAGTTTCCCCCTCCCCAAACCACCTCGACCCTCCACTTTCTCCTCCCCATGATGGGGACGTGGTGGGAAACTCAATGCCTCAGTTTCCCATCCCCCCAACTCACCACGACCCTCCCCACCCCTCCCCTTGCCATGGGGACAGGGTGGGCAACTCTGTGCCTCAGTTTCCCCTCCATGGGGACATGATGAACCACTCAGTGCCTCAGTTTCCCCCTCTCCAAAATACCTTCTGTGTCCCCCCTTCCCCTTCATGGGGACATGATGAACCACTCAGTGCCTCAGTTTCCCCCTCTCCAAAATACCTTCTGTGTCCCCCCTTCCCCTTCATGGGGACATGATGAACCACTCAGTGCCTCAGTTTCCCCCTCCCCAAACTACTTTGCCCCTCTTACTCCCTCTCCCGACCCTGGGGCTTGTCCCTCCCACTCCTCTTTCCCCTCCTTGGGGACATGGTGGGTGACTCAGTGCCTCAGTTTCCCCCTCCCCAAACTTAACTTTGTGTCCCCCCTTCCCCTTCATGGGGACATGATGAACCACTCAGTGCCTCAGTTTCCCCCTCCCCAAACTACTTTGTCCCCCCACTCCTCCCTCCTCTCCATGGGGACATGATGAACCACTCTGTGCCTCAGTTTCCCCCTCCCCAAACTACCTTGTCCCTCCCACTCCTCTTTCCCCTCCTTGGGGACATGGTGGGTGACTCAGTGCCTCAGTTTCCCCCTCCCCAAACTACCTTGTCCCTCC
>NW_008680792.1:6335-6724 GCF_000695815.1 Acanthisitta chloris
CAGCCGGCCCCGCCCCAGCTATTCCTGGTGGCGGTCCTGCCCTCGGCGCCCTCAATTGTGGTGTCAGGGCAGAACCTGGTAATCACGGGCCACGACTCTCGGCTATTTCCAGGGAAAATTGCTAAATTGGCCTCCAGGATGCCAACGCCACGCCGCGCCTCGGCGGGGGCACCGGCGCCCGGGGCGGGGAGGGATGGGAGGGCTGTGTTCCCACGGGAGACCCCTGGGTTGAGGAGGGATGTGCAGGTGTTCTGCAGGTCCCTCTGCCTAGCTGAGGACAGAGGGACTGGGATTGGGATGTGCCTCCTCCCAGGGGTAGGATGGTCCTCGCTGAGGGGGATCATTCTCCCATCTGAATCTCCATATCCAGGGCTGGGACCATCCTAGGG
>NW_008680793.1:0-51090 GCF_000695815.1 Acanthisitta chloris
TGTCGAACG
The DNA here is from genome assembly GCF_000695815.1 of Acanthisitta chloris. Lineage (NCBI taxonomy): Eukaryota > Metazoa > Chordata > Aves > Passeriformes > Acanthisittidae > Acanthisitta > Acanthisitta chloris. Next base: position 10 of record NW_008680793.1, read on the forward strand.
CTTGTTCTGAGCCTGCCCTTTTGCTGATAACATTGCCCTAGTCACTCTTATTCTGTCTCTGCTCCTTCCAGGCCAGAGCAGGGAGGTGGAGCAGTTGGTTTTCACTGTGCTGCTCAGCTGAGCTTTGGGTGTTAGTAGGTGATGGCCTTTATCTCGGTTGCGTTTCCCGAACCTCTTTGTGCTCGAGGTTACATGGGACTGCTGACCTTTCACCTCAGAAGTAATGCCCTTTCCTCCAGGAGTGAGCTCAGGCACGGCAGAGGTGGTGATGGACTCACGCACAGCCTTGTGGTTGTGCATGAGTGGGCGCATGGTGAGGTAGGCAGCGTACACGTATTGTATAAACACATTGAGGAGTTTCATTTAGGTATAGAGCAGGGGCTGTTACTCATATGGCAAATGTACGTTTGGATTTGAAATCCAAAGGAGAAACCATATCTGGAAAAATTCAGCCTTGCCCAAGGAAAAAAGAAAATTGACCTGTGTGATTCTTAGAGAAGGGTTATAAAGGCAAACATTCAGTACTTGCCCATGCTGTTGATCCTTTCTGATATATCGGAAAGAAAAATAAATCATGATACTCTTCCATCACCCCTGCCCCCTCCACCACCAAAAACCTCAAGGCAAATTGTGCTCTGCACTGACAGAAAAGCAGAACATGAATTACTGAAAATGCTGACGTCTTTTCTGAGTATTTTTCTCTGTTGAAATTTATAGAAATATTGCCCTTTTGTTTGGGGGGTTTTGGTGTTTGCTTTTTTTAAAAGTGCTATGACAAAGTGTTGCGTCATGTCATTGATGTGAAGTGTTGCCAGCAGGTGAGATGACCCTTCCTCTCTACTTAGCCCCAGTGAGGCCACATCTGGAGTTTTGGGTCCAGTTCTGGGCTCTCTGGTGCAAAAAAAGAGATGGAGGTACTGGAGAGAGTCCAGCAAAGGGCTGTAAAGATAAGGAAGGGACCAGAACATCATTTTTGTGAGGAGAGAGCTGGGACTGTTCATCCTGGAGAAGAGAAGGCTCAGAGGCATTTCATCAATGTGTAGAAATACCTGAAGGGAGAACAGAGCCAGGTTCTTTCCAGTGATGCCTAGTGCCAGGACCAGGGGCGATGGGCATGGTCTGGAACAGGCGGTTCCCTCTGAACATCCAGAAGCACTTTTTCACTGTGAAGGTAACCAGGTACTGGCACAGGTTGCCCAGGGATGTGGTCAAGTCTCCATCTTTGGAGATAATCAAACACTGTCTGGACATGGACCTGGGCAACCTGCTGTAGGAGTGGAGTGATGGGGTTGGACCAGATAAACTCCAGAGGTTCCTTTCAATGTCAGCCACGCTGTGATTCTGTGATTGTGTTTCTTTTTTTCTGGGAAAATTGGTTCTTTCAGTTACTTCTTTCATGTCCATTCTAGTTGGTAATTATGAACTGAATTAATCAGTTTAGCTGTAAAACTAACCAAGTTTTAAGTAAATGCCGTAATCTTCCTAGTAGCTTAAATTGCACAGGACTGTAGATGCTTCAGTGTTTCAGAGGGCTTCCTTTGAATCCTGCACACTTGCTGCAAAGACATTTCTACAGAGCAGCCACAAGGTGACAGAAATTCAAGGAGTTTTGAGGAAGAGCTACAGAACTCTCACAATAAGCGTAAGAGCAGCCATCACCTGTGCAGCATGGAATGCGGCAGCAAGCGTTAAAAGCGTATTGACACTCCTAAGAGCTTGTGATGTAGGGCAGCAGGATACTCAGCGACAGCACAAAGCTGAATTTCATGGCCAGAAGGATGTGTTGTGATGGCCCAGCCTGAGAGCGACCTGGACCAGGAGGGGTCATTTCACTTGAACAAAAGGTTTACTTTGCTTTACCTGCTCCCCTGCCAGTCTTCATCTAAAATTACTTCAGCCACTTCAGGAGTGATTCTGGATTATCTGAAATGTACACTGAAATTAATCTACACTTAGAAAAGCAATCAGAACAGTAATCCTTGACTCACTGGGGTGGCTCAGCTGAGCCTTTAGCAGGGAAGGAATTTATATCTCCCTCCTTCCTTGTGGGGAACATGTGGGGATGTTCCTATCTCTTCGTGCCATTGTGATGACCACTTCACTGCCCAGGTTGCAGAGGGACTTGACCTTTCCCTGAGAAGGCTTCCTTTTGGCATGATCCACCTGCAGAGCACAGCACAGCTGGTTTCCCTAGCTCTGCAGTAGAATAAGATCAGAAGAATCTGTCAATTCATTGTCACTTTTGGAGATAGTATAGTTGCTGCGATGGTGGGAACCAGCTTTGCTTCACCACTGACAGTCTCACAGGCTAATTCAAGTCAGGCAAGTCCTTTGGAGGTCTCAGGTCCAACCCCTGCTTTGCAATAGGTTACATGTGACCTTCTCCAGTTAAGTTTTAAATACCTCCAGGGCTGGAGATTCCATGGCCACTGTTCCAGTGCTTGGTCACTTGCTTTTCTTTGTATCAGATCAAAATTTCACTTGTTCCAAACTTTACTTTTTGCCTGTAGTCATATCCCAACATACTTTAGAGAGGAGCTTGGCCTCTATCCATTCTGCACCCTTGGGCAGATGGTTGAAGACAGTTAACAAGGTCCCTTTTTTTTTAAGGCTTTTTTTTCCTCCCAGGAGCATCGCATCTTTCTGATGCAGAAATATACTGAATTTAGGTGAAACCCAGAATTGTTTTTCCCTCTATTCTCTTTACTCCCAAATCTGCCTACCCAGTAGAGGTGTGTGGATGTACATAACTGCCTTGAGGAAGGCAAAACTGCCTGGTCATACAGGCAGAGGGTGAAATTGGGAGGCAAACCCCATTCTGTGGTGAGCCATGACATGGCAGAAGTTTTCTTCTTCAGAGGAGCAGTAGTAGCTGGGTATGGTTGTCCCTCTTCTCCATCCCCACAGGGTTTACCAGGGCAGCAGTGGGAAAGCGAAGTGCTTCACTGGTGGGAATCATTTTGGATCACTTACTGTTGTCCTGGTCAAGTTGGAGACTTTTGCCTCAAGTTGGGCAAAATGAGGCCACACACCTGCACCATCCTTCACTGGAATGGGGTTAGCCTCAGAGAGCTTGTGCCAGCCATCAGACAGGGGTTTGCTTTGCAGTCTGTTCCTTTTAGCTTTGTACTTGCTCCATTACTTGCTTCAGAAATCACTGTGGCCTCCATCTCTGCTTGCAATTAATAATTTCTTCCCCTGAACGGGGGCAGAACAGAGTTGGTGGCCTCCATTGATTTGGGCAGCTGGCAGGGGACTGCAGTGCAGCCATTCCCATGGGACAGGTGCCACCTCTCAGCTGTGTTCATTGGTGGTTGCTTCACACCTACATTTCTGTCTGCTTCAAGATATATTCCACCGTGGACTGAAAGGTGGCAGGCTGTCAAGCTATGATTGCTATGGGCTTAGACAAATCTTTGCTTTCCCTTGCCACTGTGTTTGTGAGAGTTATCTGCCTGGAATCTCCCTTGGTGTCTTCACGTCAACTACATGGTACCTGCAGGCTAGAGAGATGGATGGACTCAGCAGCCTAAACTATTGGGGGCACTTGGGGGAGACTGTGAATGGTGAAAGCTTTTTAGGCACTATTGTGCCCTTTTTTCAGACAAAAGATGTTAAGTGTCTTGTCAAGTTTTCTAGGGAGGGAGATTATTCTTGAGGACCTAGTTGGCCTTGAAGGCCCTTGAATTCAGAGGTGGTTTTGTTGCTGCTAAATGCTAGAGTACAGACCTCTCAGTAAATCTGTTCACCTACGAGCATATAGAATAAGGCATGAAGCCCCTCAGCTATCCATTTCCTCACAGAGAACTCTGCCTTCACTGCAGCAGTAAGTCAGGCCAGGTCCTGGGAGCTGGTGAGGGCCAGTGCCTGGAGATCACCTGGCCTCAGCCCAAATTCACAACACTTAGGTCCTGGACCACACAGTGCACCAGCACATACATCTTTGGTGTTTGTCACGGCTGAATTTGATCCTTTTCCATACTTCAGGTGATAAATGAAGGGCATTTTCCTGCATTGCATGTGCACCATGTCATGGGCTGGAGAGCTTTCTGGAGTTTGGCTTCTGGCATGGCAACTGCTGCACATTACCCTGGTACTTCGCAGCCTCTAGTCTGAGGCTGGACTCACAGCAGGGCATGCCAGGCTTACACCCTATCCAGGACTGTTTCCTCACTTCAGTTTCCTTCTGCAATTTAATTCATTCATTCCATGTAATAGCAGCTGTAATTCAGCTTCAAAAGCCTGCACCTGCGTTTGGCTCCAAAGTGCCCATGAATTAGTAAGGCTGAATGAGTGGTGGGTGAAAATACATGTGATTTTCTGTTTTGTCCTACAGCTGCCAGTGCTGCTTCGCATCAGCTGTGTTGGCTTGGTGTTTGCATGCAATGCAGTGATGTGGACAGTCTTTGCAAAAGCCCTGCGACTCTCCTCCTCCTCAGCTGCTGCCTCTGTGACGACAACAGCCTCCAACTTCATCTCTTCGGTGAGTAGTTTCCTTTCCCAGGCACTGAAGCCTGAGAAGCACAGTCATGTGAGAGCACTCACACTGGATGCAACTGGTCATAGCTCATCTCCCAGCACAACCAGTATCGCTGGGCACAGAGAGAGAGTTACAGGTGTGAAATGATTGTATCAGGCCTCAGCTGGTCTGATAGTTCACAGCAGAGGTGGCAGAACTCTTCTGGGTGGTGCAGGAGGAAGGACGCTGCTGCCCAGCACAATGCCTTGCAGCAGCTGAACAGTTCACTGAACTTTTTTAATTGCCAGTGAGAGCCAGAAGCTTTCCTTTGTTTTGCTTTTCCTTTGTAACACCGCACCTGTGACAAGCCAGAGCCACCCTAGCTGGGTGTGAAGATGCATCACTTCTAGTGACAGCAAGAGCATCTTTGACACACAGGTTTTTTCTGCTTGATTTTCACTCTTGGCAGCAATCCACCTTGTTTCTGTGCTCCAGCTGGCAGCCAGCTCGTGGTGGTGTCCAACATCCAAGTCAGTGAGGCCCTTTCTTAGTCAACTGGAGTTGGCCAGTCAAAGGGAGATTTGGCTCCCAAGAAGTGCCGGGAAGGTAGCAAAGCACATGCGCATCTGCCAAAATCCTGCTTTGGAACCACAATACAGCTGTGCTTCCAGGTTGGATGATAGAGTTGGTCAACTTTGACATCACCTGCAGCAGCCATTTCTGTTGGTCATCCCAGCAGGAGTTTCCTCAAGCAGGTTTTTTCCAGGGCTGTCTCTCCGTGTAGAAGTCCTTGCATCTCTGGCAGCACAGGAGGCTTTGGGGCAGCTCAGCCCAGTAAAGCTTTGTGTTTGTCTTTTCCTTCAGGCCATCCTGGGCAAACTGCTCTTCGAGGAGACGTGGACCCCCCTGTGGTGGGTCGGCCTTGCCATGACACTCTGTGGGCTCATGCTGCTGCACACAGCTGCACCCCAGCTGGTGGAGCTCCCAGCGGAGAAGAAGGAAGACTGATGGCTGCTGGAGGGGCCACAGTGCCATGCCAGTCATGATGGCATTCCCAGTCCCCATTGGCCTTTGAACACGTTGGCCATAGACCTGCTAACCTCTGCTCACCTGCTGATCTGATGACTTGCAAAGTCACATTGGTTGCATCTTTCCTGACAGGTTGGCAGTGGTGTGGTGGCAGTGACAGCCTCGGAGGGAGCTGGTCCACTCTGAGTCAGTATTGTGAAAATCAGGGCAGGAGACTTATCAGCTGCTCCTCCTCTTCACACCCTGCAGCTGTGGAGCTTTCCCAGTTTGGGGAATGCTGAAAGTAAACATGGTGGCTGTGGAAGGTACGTGTGTATCGGTACTTTCCCATAAAGGAACGTATCTCAAAATAGAAGAGCAGTCAGAATTAGATGCTGAAGGCAGCTGATATTTCTGTTCTGTTGTTCCTGACTTTCCTGTCTGTCTCTTGAAATGACTTCATGCCTGCCTCTGCCAGGAAGGCTGTGGAGCCTTTCCATAATTCCTACAGCTTCCTCTATCAGTCACATAGACCTTTTAACTTGCCATTTGTATCTGACACCTTTAATTTTCACTTACCCATTCCTGACATGTTACTCACTGTAAGGCTGGTGCTCAATCCTTAAACAAGATGGGGTTTTGATCACCATTCCTGCGGTGTGTAGGTCAAACTGTAATTCTGGCACAATGCAGCAGGCAGCATGTGAACAGTCAGCTGTTTTCACTAGGAGTGTCCATGTTCAACACATCCCTCATCCCCACTTAAGTTGACAATTGCTTTAACGTTTAGAAAATGGAGTTTCTCAATGTTTTTCTTACACATCTGCATCATGCTGATTCTCATTCATGTGATGTGATCAACCAGATCATTGGTATCCACATACCTGCTAAATTTTGCATCAGTGATTACTCCATGTTTAGGTGTCAACACAGTGAATGTGTTACGAATCATCATTTGTAAGGTATCTGTTTAATTTCCCTGCCCACATCTTGATTTTTCCCTTGGAAATTCTTTAGTTGGAATCCTAATTGAGAAATACAATGATGCTATAAATCTATGCATCATGCTGGTGATATTACTTGTTTACTCTGGGCTTGCCAGGTTGTCTCTGTCTTCTTGCAACGACAGAAAGTGAGTCATGGTTTTGGCATGTGCAGAAAACCTAAGGACACATTTCTGTGAGCCTCATATCAGAACCTGTCGGGTCTATCATGACTGGCAGATCTGTGCCATGTCAGGCAGGAGCGTAAAATAGACATGGATGGAAGTGCCACTGGAGTTGGGTTCATGCCTTTTTCATCATTGTATCAGAAAGAAGAAAAGTCAGTGTCCCCAGAAGAGGCCAAGAGCTGTTGGCTCTAAACCCCCTGCTTCAGGAGTCCATCTTAGCTCCCCACATCTGTCAGCCATGTCCCAAGAGGGACAAAACCTTTGCCTTTCCCCTCAGTTTTCTCTTTAGTATTCCCCTCAAAGAGAGGAGCTGCTTATGTGGTGGGGAAGAGAGCAGAGTGCTCTGAGTGCCTTTCCTCCTTACCTACATGGGTCTTTGCACCTGGGGAACTCTTGGGTAGCAGCAGTCAGCCAGCTGCCTGGGAAGCTGGGACTTGATACAGTGGCCCCGCATCCCTCATAGCTCTCCAGACATGACAATCAGGAACTATGCATTTCTAAGTGCATCACGTCTCCTTCAATCTTTGTACATGATGCAAAATTAATGAAGGCTGCAAGCCTGATTTATTTGCCCTTGTTAACTCTAAACCGGCTGTAAGCCCGAAGGTGGCCAGCAGTAGAAGGGCAACATGCTCTGGTTATTTTGGCTGTTTCCCCTCCTCCTAACAAACCTTTTTTGAAAGTTTTTAACATGGATTATCTCAAAACTGATACTTCTTTTATTACCATAATTGCTGGAGGTCAAGGTTTAGGAGGTGTTTGCTCATGTGCAGAAGGTGTGACCAGTGTTTTACTTCATGATGTTCGTCTTTAAGGCAGATAAACGTAAAGTAGGGCTGTAAGTTCTGTCATAAATGCTTGAAGGTGGGAGTGGAAGGGAATTTTCCTCCAGTTCCCATGGGAAGGAAAGATTGCCAAGCAGGGTGCGTTTTATGGCGAATCCTCATGATCTGTGTACACAGGGTTTGGCCCATGTCTGCTGGTGGGGCCAGGGGTGCAAGGAGGGTTGTAATCACTGCATGGCAAAGAGGCGTCCTTCTGGTAAACGGTTCATGTGTGATCATCTCAAAAAGCGGTGCCAGCATTTCCAAAATAAAACAACGTCCAAAGCTCAGTGGCTGAATTTTATTATTTGCAGATATTTTAGACCACACACACACCAAAAAGCAATGTGAGACTAAAGAGTGAGCTGTGTTTCATGAGTCAGTAGATCAGATGTGGTGGACCTTGTAGGGTGGCTGAAGGTCATGGCCAGCTATAAAGACCTTGGTTTACCAGGGCAGAAGGTGAGTCACACATATGTGGGAATTACAGTAATGTGTTTACATGGAGTTTTTGCACACTTGAGGTGAGGCATCTTTAGAAGAGAGTCTTGGGCACATTTCTGCAAAATACATGTTTGCTTACACATCTCACAAAAATACTTTTATTTTTTTGCAGTGGTGAATCTGCAGCATTGGTGGACAGGGGCAAAGCAACTGGCAGTATCTACCTGGACTTGTGCAAAGCATTAGACACTGTCCTGCACGACATCCTCGTCTCTAAATTGGAGAGACGTGGATTTGATCCCAGGCACACTTACAAGTTGGGCAGAGAAGCTTGAGAGCAGCCCTGTGGAGAAGGACTTAGGGATGATGGTTGACAAAAAACTTGACTTGAGCTGGCAGTATGTGCTTGCAGCCCAGAAAGCCAACCACATGCTGGGCTGCATCAAAAGGAGTGTGGCCATCAGGTTGAAGGAGGAGGTGATTCTCCCCCTCTACTCTGCTCTTGTGAGATCCCTCCTGGAGCTGTGCATACAGTTCTGGTTTCCCTAACATAAGAAGGACATGGAACTGTTGGAGCAAGTCCAGAGGAGGCCACGAAGTTATCAGGGGACTAGAGCATCTCCACTATGAAGACAGGCTGAGAAAGTTGGAGCTGTTCAGCCTGGAGAAGAGAAGGTTGCATGGAGACTGTACCGGAGCCTTACAGTGTCTGGAGGGGGCCTGCAAGGGAGCCAGAGAGGGACTCCTCTTTATTGGGAACTGTAGTGATAGGACAAGGAGTAATGGGTTCAGACTGAAGGAGGGGAAACTTAGCTTAGATACATGAAAAAAGTTTTTTTCTGTGAGGGCGGTGATGCACTGAAACAGGTTGCCCAGGGAAGTTGCAGATGCCCCATCCCTGGCAATGTTCACAGTCAGGTTGGATGGGGTTTTGAGCAGCCTGGTCTAGTGGGAAGTGTCCCTGCCCATGGCAAAGACAGATAGATGAGCTTAACTGTTCTGTGATTCTCTTACCTCCCAAGTGCTGGCTGTAATGAGTCGTCCCTTCACCTTCTCATTCATAAACACAATCCTGATTTTTCAGTATCTTGTTCATCTTTTCTTCTGCAAGTCTGTACCGTGTCACGCTTTAAACAGTAGAAGAAGCAGGTGCATGGTTAACAGGAAGGCTCACAATGACGCCCATAGAGATTGAAATAAGTGTTCTTGAATTAATGGTGGGAAGCGTTTGAGAAATGTGTTGTATAAACAATGTCCAAGGCTATTGTATTCTAAGGTAAATAATACCTGGGTATACCTTTACAAGGAAGAAAGCCAAATGAAGTTATAGTTTCAGCTGAATCTTAAAGCATAATTTGACTGATTAGATAAGGAAGTGCACCTTAAAAATTAAAAATATCCCTATTGCCATTAACAAGGAGTCACTGAAACTTGGAAGGTTTGTACAGCATCTCAGTCAGAGCATATATTGGAAAAACTTGAAGGTTGGTATGTTTGCCCAAGTGATAAGTAGTGTAGAAGTAGATGTGATAAATTGGTAGATTGTTCTACCAAGTTTAGTATATTTAAAATTTTCAGGGAACTGGATTCAGTGCCCTCTGTTGACCCTTCAGAGACTGTAAATGTTGATTGCAACACATAATTCCACGAACTTGCAAGCAGTGGGGTATTTTCAAAGAAGGAAGTCATAGTGATGCAACACACTACAAGAATGGTGCCATGGCTTTGACCTTATCTGGCAAAGAAAAGACATGAAGTTAGGAATAAACTGGTACTAATCCTGACATGTTCAGGATGCCAAATGCTCTGCTCACCTTCTGCAGAAGAGCAACAGCAGCAAACCTTCGTTTTGGGTGTCTGAGAATTGCAGAGGGGAATTACGCAGGGTGGGCACTCATCCACGGTACGTGTCATGGTGCCTGCAGCCCACTTGGTCTCAGAGAAAAATCTGGGGTCAGCTCATGTCAGTGGTAAAAGCCTTCTCAGGAGAACAAAAGGTTTGCCCCTAAAAGTCTAGTTATGGAGTGTTGCATGCACCATGTGATTTTTTAACGCAAAGGGTTGAAGAAGACCACATTCCTGAAAATGTGGTTCTGATGAAGGAACAAAGTATTTTAGACTGTAAGACAACACCTTCTAGCTTCAGGCAGTACATGGTTGCTCGGCTGGGAGTTTCAGTGCCCTTTCTAAGGGAAGTCTCTTTCTAGATACTTTTAAGACCAAAAAACAAAGGTCAATGACTTGCTTGTAAAATCTGAAATGGGGTCCTGGGCCATGGGCAAGGCGAAGAGGAAGCACTGGAGGTTGAGCAGGGGCAGCCTGGTGGTGCTGACATAATAAATGGCCTTACTTGGAGTGTTGTTTCCAGCACTGGACCCTCCAGTTCAAGAGGGGTGTTGGGAAACTGATGTGGCTCAAGATACCAAGACAGCAGGGGCCTATAAGGAGAGGCTGAGGGATGTAGGCTGGTTGGAGACAGGGAGGCTCAGGCTGATCATCTTAGTGGCTGACGTGCTTGGAAAGGTGTTACAGAGGCAACATAGAAATGGCAGCTCCCTGCATGCCCTTGAAGTCCTGAGGGGTTGCTGGTTCTGGGTTAAAGCCTGGGGAGTGCCTGGGTGGGGCCTTCTGCTCCTGTTTTGCAGGGGGGGATGATGCACACCCTGCTCAGCCCTGTGCTGGTCTTGCACGATGCAGAGGCTCCACTGCACCCTGGGGGATAAATCCATGACAACAGAAATGAGAGGGAAGGGCTGGAAAGAGTGGTAGTAAGTGGGGCGTGGCAGATGAAACCAGCGCTTTTTGGAAAAGACATACATTTTGAATGTGTTGCTCAGTCTCACTTGGCTCAGAGGTCAGTACAAGTCATGGCTTCATCCTGCCTGTGGGAGCTGGGGCTGGGACTTGGCCACGTGGGCAGCTCGGGTCCTCCCCTGACACAAGCAGAGCATCTCTCTTTTTGCAGGAAGAGATAAGGTTGGACAGCTCTGCTTGGCACTGTGACCTGTGAAACGTGTAAACATCTGCCAGGGCTTCAATCCTAATTGCTTTCAGTAAGACAAGGCAACACTTAGGGAGAAAGGAGCAGTGCCCCAGGGAAGGATGAGGCATTACAAATGCCACATTTTCCATTGCCGGTCAACTGTTTGCTCATCCAGAGAGGAGGTATTTTAAATGGCATGTTCCCTCCAGGATACTCCAGAGTTGCACAACTCACAAGCGTGATTCTGCCAGGACACAGTGCTGCATGAAAATGCTTCCTAGAAAACCCTGGTAGGCATGGAGCTACTCCAAATGCCTGCCAAGATGAGAGCATCATGTGCTGCTGTGAAGGACAACACCCTGGATGCTGTGCTGAGGGGTGGATGGGAGTATGTCAGCTTGGATGCTTTTCAGGGCAGCCACAGATCCCTGCCCTCAGTCAGAGCCGCTATACTAACGACACTACCATACATGACAGCCACATGTCCCAGGGTGGGCCAAAACCTTTACATCTGTCATGAGTTCAGCCTGTTCCGGCACATTACGCATGAGCCAGATCCCCAGCGCTGCACTGGATCAGCTCCTTCCTGCAAATCTTGGCCTAGGAAGGTTCTCCCCACCACATGATGATTTCGTTCGCAGTGCTGACTGGTGGGAATGCAGTGTGGGCATAATGTGACCTGTAGGCTGTAGATCGTGTACATCTAGATGTATATAGACACACACACCCACACAGACAGATGGGAGAAGCTGATACACCACCCCAGCAAAAAGAAATGTTACTCGAAGACACTGGCATGCAAGTTTCTGTTTTCTCACTTAGATATTTGCAACCAAACACATATCCTGTAGGTGGGAAGGTATTCTGTCAGTATTTTCCTTGTTCGCTGGAGCTGTTTTTAATACATGGATAAACTATTTTATCCCTGATTCAATATTTGTGCTGTTGATTTCCTTGCCCTTACCATTTATTTTTTGCATCCCTCTTTTGCTTTATTTTTCCTCGTACCTTTTCATATTGTTTGCTTTAGGTGTAGGCTGTAGATATGTGTTCACACTGCAATCACTCAGTGTGGTCATACATGCAAGCAAGTTCATGGGTCAGTGGCAGTAGGGTGGATACAGCCCTGGAGTAACTGCACCCACCCCGTTGGACCCTTTCCAAACACACACTGCAGGTTACAGGATGGAATGGTGAGGGGGGTCCTTCTCCCCATCTCAGGTTCCTGATGGAGTGGGACAAAGGTGGGAGGAGAGAGTTAGCAGGCTAGGGCAGTTCAGAGTGGAAAAGAGGTGGTGGTGATTTGTAATAGGGGCTGAGAAGACAATGAGTTACATGGAGAAAGTAAGCTGGGATAGCTGTCGATGTCTCCTCTGCCACAAGGATGGGGGCAGCAAGGGAAGCCAGCAACCAGCAGCTTCAGAGCCAGAGGAGCTTCCTCTTCCTGCAGTGTATCATTTGGCCCAGGAACTCCTGCCCTCAGGAAGCCGCAGAGGCTGATTGCCTCCTCAGGTTCAAAAAGCAGGCAATACTATTTTTAAAAAGCTGCTGTCTGGAAAAAGTTGACATGAGGGAGGTTTTCTTGGTAATTTCTTGCACAAAATTCAGAAGTGTTTTGCTGGGAAGCAGAAGTACCTTATCCTGAGTCATTTTAGACTAATACATAACGTCTCAGCTCTAGAGCATGCGTACTCCGGTGTTTCTAGCATGACAGTTGTACCAGAGTGGAGGGTCAAGCAGTCATAGCACTGATATTCATTCAAAGTTCAACTGTGGCACATCATTGCTTCATGTATCTAGACTGATATTGCAGTTTTATCTTTTGCCTCTCAGCTAGGGAAGAGATCTTGAAAAATTGCCATTAAAAACATATTTTGACATCATAGCATTTTGGTTTGCTCTTAAAGCAGCTCTATATTTTTTCAAAGACCAAAACCCTCAATTTTCTGTGATGCCTACAGGATGTCTCTATCAGAGCATGGAAAACACTACACAAGAGCATTTTGCCAGAGTAGCTGTAAGCCTACGTTTGATATATATGTCGTTATGGTCTCTGATCTTCTTCAGGAGCAGAGTCCTTGGGTGGTGCTGGGTTGGGTACAGAGTGATATGTTTTTCATTCCTTCTGTAGGTAAATGGCCAAAGCCAGTCACCTATATCCTTAACTCTAGATCCAAAAACCCTCTTTCAATGTTCAGTGATAAGGAAGGAGTTGGACGTCGATGGCCCTTGTTGGTCCCTTCCAGCTCAGGAGATTCTATGTTTTTATGGTTCTGTGAAATAATGGAATTTCCGTAATAATTATATCGGCATCAATCACTTCTCTGGTATTTGCCTGTGAGAAAGTCATTACTAGGGAGCTGGGCCCAGATGACTTGAAATCAGTTAAGATCTGGGCTTGGCCATCTTACATCAACCCCTGACGTCCAAATGCCTGCTACAAGTTGGCTCATGTAAGATTAGAAGAGTATCTGCCTGCTGGGATGCCCTGGGGCACAGGTCACTGTCATGACCCGTGATTGGTGTATGTGAGTGTGAAGTGATCAAATCAATGCTCCTTCCAGAGAAACAGCAGCACTGGCATGTCAAGATCATTACCTGGATGTGATGCATCTCCCTACTAGGACATTCCTAAAGACTGAGATACAATCTTAGTGAAATGATGAGGGAAGGACCAACCTAGCACCTCAAATCAGGTCCAGCTCAAAAGAGATGGACCAGATCCTCAGCTGTTCTCCATCTGTGCTTTTTTCTATCCCCCCAAGACTTCTAATTACTTATTGTTCCCTAGGCTACGATTCAGGAAGGATTCAACACGCACTAGGTGGTACATGTGGAAGCAGTCCTGCTGTGTTCAGTGGAAGACATCATCTCACCATGGTGCCTGTCAGGACCTAGACACAGTCCATGTCTGCGTGTACCTTGGTAGATGTACCATTCACCTTCTGACACCTCAGAGCAACTCTGTGGGGGGGCTGGGAGGATGAGTTCACCTTTCCAGAGCGCTGAAAAGGAAACCTGTGGTGCTTTAATCTGGTTCTTGTTTTGAGTCTTACTCTGATTGGACATAGGAAAAAAAAAGACCAAACACAAGCAACTTGAAGCCTCAGGTGTTCATAATAAATGTAGGTCCATACATAGCTATTATAAAAGCCACTTTCTCCATAACTGGATATGGGGTTGCAAATGAATAAAAATGTAAATCTAAGGATTAGGTTGCATTTTATCTTTCCTACTTGGCATCAATACCTGTGGTCATGGTCTGGAAGTTTGGTTTGTTTTGTCATTTTTGATACACAAAATCAACAAAACCTGAGACAAAGGGCAAGTTTATAAATAGGGGAGCAGTCACTTGGGAGTTCTGTTTTATTTGCTTGCATTTTGTTACCTTCTTATGCCAGGTAATAAGGTGACCTTGCAACAGGTAAATGCAGATAAGGCTGATCACCTCTGTTGTCTGATTTTGCAAGCTGGGAAGTGAGTCCCCAAAGTTACTGGTAGTAGGGAAATTGCCTGGGGGAAAAAAAATCTCCTGCTTCAGTTAATTAGAAGAATACACTTTAATGAGACAGAGATTTACTGTTACAACTGTTTGGGGGAAAAAAATAAAATTAAAAAGGGCTTTGCTCTAACCAGCAAAGACTAAAGGAGTTTTGCCTGTAAGAAGACAAAGATCACACGGTGACAACATGAAAGAAGTTGAAACCATGTCTTTTAAAAACATTCCTGTAGTTTAAATTGAAATTCATTTTCTCAGACCTTGCCAACAACTGTTTTGGAGAGTATTAAGAGTTCAATGGCCTTTCCAGGGCAAGCTTGTACAAGGCAGAGGCAGAAGGTCATGTAGGAGTGTTGTACCATGTGCCAAGTTTAGTTTTGTTGAATTGAGATACTACTAGTGCATAGAAAGAGATAAATGGGAGCAGGCAAGAACAGCAGTTGCACAAAGCAAAAGGAGAACCACATGGTAGACGTTAGTCTGCTGACAAAACAAAACAAAAAATCCCAGAAAAAAATAAAATCCCCCAAAACCCCAAAGCCAGAACCACCAAAACAACCCCAAAAAAGTCACCCACCTTCCAAGATGGAGTAGGTTCATGGCAGGGCAGATCCCACACCCACGTAACTTCTGCAATCTTTCCTTGAACGCTGAGGTTCAAAGTGAGGCTCAGAACATGCACACTGTTGAAATCAGCCGTTTGCAAAACCCCATAGGACTAAAAGTGTGACTGTCCCTGGTGAATACATGCCCTGCCTCCCCTACTCATCCTCCAGCACGCACCTAACAAAATTTTTTCTGGAGCAATGTGTTACCAACAACAACCTGTTCCTGTTTGCAAAAATCTGTAGCTTTTGCTGCAGGACTAGTCTCAACACAACTTAAGATGGCTCTAAGCATAGAATGATGTATAAAACAGGTTGAACTTGGATTAAGAAGCTACTGTCAGTGACTTCAAATGAAGTGGATTACTCTGTTGCCACAATCGAGTGGAAACCAGAAAGATACATCATAAATGTTCGGATTACATGCATTATTGCTTATGTTATTGTACTCACATTCCACATATACTTTACTTCATCCCATACTGCTTTTAAACAAAAATGTCTTTCACCCTCCAGGAGGAAGGAAATGCAGCATAAAAGCAATGCTGAAAGGTAAATCAGGGTTGCAATGTTTTTCTCAATTGTAAAATATGTAGTTGCCAGCACATTGTCTGGTGCTGAATGGTGAGTGATGCTCCATCTACTAAGAACATTGGTGGTTCAGATGTTCTTGCAGATGTCCGGCGAGATTATAGATGTGTACTGAACCCTCAGTGCCCTGTGATGCGCTAGTCATGCTCTCAAGTAAGGACACCCAACATACACCTGCCAGCAAGCAGTGACATGCCCAAAGGGTGGCATCTGCTAACTCAGCTCCTAGCTTATACCGACATTTCAGCACCAAATGAAACAGTCCTCCTAAAGTAAATACCTAGTTACCTGAATTGATGGGGAAAAGTCGGTGCCTTTGAAGGCTTCCATAGGGGCATCATGGTTAGGGAGATCCCACATTTAGATGTGGCAGCCTTGCAGGTGGAATCCTGCCTTGATGGACCATGGGCTGCTGCCATGAAGGGAGGCATCAGTGGGCTGAAGCTGCTCCCACAGCTGAGCCGTCTCTACATTTCTGGGTGTTTGTATCTCCTTCTGGCCACTGTGTCCATGTTGCTGTTGGCCTGTATGCCACCAGCTCTCCCCTCTGTGAAGCAGACTCATTTCTCCATCTTTGATTGCCCCAAGGACCAGCGTGTCCGTGGGACATGTGGGGTCCAACCACCTCTAGGGCATAGACTAGCTGTCAGCAAGGAGCAGCCAGCAAACAGTTCCTGTTCCACCACATTTCTTTCTCCTCCTGGACATGGCCTGTTTCTCCTCTTTCCCACTCAGTGCTCCCACTGCCTATCTCCCTTGACATCTGCCTCACCCCATGGGGAGGGCGCCAGTGCCAGGATCCTTGTGCTTTCCAACCCACATGTGTAAGTGCTGGATTTTAGCCCACAGCCTCAAGTGCTTCTGTCCCAAATGTGATGACAAAAATCACATTAACTTCAAAGAAAGTTAGACTGGTCCTAATAAGGAACTCTGTTTTCCTAAGGATTAAATGTTTGTGGGCTTCCTTATAAAGTTAGCCCTGGAGTTGCAGTCCTGGTAACCTGTATATTAGGGCATAGGTGAATTCTTGTTACTCATCTAGCCCATGATTTTACTGTTTGTCAGTGAAGGGTCTGTCCACTTGTCATCTGATTGTGCAAATTCACCCTCCATGTGAGTCGGGATTTAAGTTTCGCTGTTTTTCAGGGTCTGACTATGTGCAGAGGGAGTTGTAGTCTTTTTTTTTTCCCCTTGGGAACTTCCTTTCTCTAAACACCACCCCTTGGCAATGGACCTGGTGACACCTCAGAGCAAGACAGATAAAAAGGGCAGCCTGTCTAACCTCTCCACACTCAGAGGCAAGTGGCAGAGACTACTCAGGAGCTTGGAAGCTGCTGGCATCACAGGCACCTCGGGTAGAAACACCAACAAGAACCATGAGCAGTAAGGCTGGTAAGTTTTTAATGCTTGATATGCTATGTTAGATGTGTGGTTTGGCAGGTCTCCTGTTGGGAGGATGGCAGTTCCAGAGGAGGTGAGGCGTTCTCAGCCCTCTGACTGCTGTGGGTGACACCTCGGGGAAGGAGTTTTGGTGCTACCGCTGCTCTGGCTGTGCAAATTCTGGTTTTGACAGATCAGTAAACCAACTAAAAAATGCAACTGATTTTTCATCATTTTTCATCAATCTGTAGACATCTGGTTCTGGAAGTGATAATGGGAAAGAAATGCAGGTCTTTTAAATTGGTTCCATGTCACAGTGAAAAGAATTTCTTTCTTTCAGGCTAATTAATCATGTAGATTATTGCTCTTTAGTGTTGGCTGATCCCATCTGACAGAAGTTTCAAAATAACCATAAAGACGATTTATTTGGGCTTGAGCTATGTCCCATGGCTGTCCTGCCTGCCCTGTTGCCAGGAGATCCTACCTAGAAAGGTGCCTGGGTCACTCCTGTATGAGCTGCTGAAGGCCAGCCCAGATGCAGAATGCTCAACCCCTGGGGTTTGGGATGTAGCTGAGCAGCTGTGCACACGGGATGGGTGGTGCCTGCAGCAGAGTCAGGAGAAGGTCTCCACAGCCTTCAGGAGGGGAAGGGTATCCTGGCACTGCTCTGAGCCCCTCCATTTCACACCTCTGTACTTTTGAGTGTGGATGAGCTGTAATTTTCTAGGAAGTCTTGGAAAGCAGCATCTTTGGGATGTGATCTCACATCTCTGGGATGTAAGAGAATGTTTTCCTGGAGGCTGGGCAATGATCAGGAGTAAATGTAGGTATCCAAATTTTGTTCTCTCTCAAAAAACTACAGTTCTCATCTCACTTCCCTCCTGTCCTTATGAGCAGCCCTCCTTCCCACTGAAGCCAGGCATAGTATAAAAGCTCTGATCCATATCATGTCTTTTTTAAACCACATCACCTCATCATCCTCAGGGAAAACAAGGCCCCAGATCCTTACCAGTGCCAAGTCCTCATGTCTGCATTTTTGTTCTGGGTGATCCATGTGCTCTTGAAGCTCTGAACATCTCTCCAGACAGGTAGCAATGCAATGGGGCTAGCGGATTAGCATAGGAAGTGGCTCCATAAGTGACAGATCATGGAACTAGGGGATAAAAAATACTGCCTTGACATTCCTTCTATAAAAGAAAAAGGAAAAAAAGTCTGATGGCGTTCGAGTTTTGTGTTTGCTTCTGGTCTGGTAAAAGAAAAAGGAAAAAAAGTCTGATAGCATTCGAGTTTTGTGTTTGCTTCTGGTCTGCCCCAGGAGCGAGCACAGCCAAGTCTGCCTCTTGCAGCTCGAGCCTCTGTCCCGTGAGCAGGCACATTCTCAGCATTCTCAGCTTGGCTATAAATCATTAATTTCCTTGTTGGCAAGCTGAGGTGCCTGCAGGCAGCCGGACTCAGGGTGTGTGGGTGCCCGGCACCGTGCCGGGGGCAGGACACAGCAGGAAGCCGAAAGCAGCGGGTGAGGGTTGCCCAGGGCAGGCAGACTGCGGCCGAGCCCCCTCGGATGTGGTGATGGGTGTGCCACTGGCTCGCTCAGAGGCATTGCTTGGTGCAGGACACTGTGCCAGTTGGATCACAGGGTATCACGGGTGTGTTTGTGGAGGAACAAACACAGCAGGATTGATGGGCAGTGCTGAGTAGAGACAGGACTTTGGCACCATGCTCTGCGCTGTCAGGCCCTATTCCAAGGCAGCTGTTGTCCGTGGATTTTCTCTGTGCAATATTGGTGAGGTCCAGAAACAGGGGATGGAAATGCAGTCCCTCAGTTAAGAAATGCTGGAAGGATGGACTATTCAGGGCTCTTTCCCACAGCCATCCTGTGCTATCACTCCCACATCCCTCCATAGCTCTCAGCCATCACCAGGGCCATTTTCTGGTGTCTTCTCATCCTTGGCACCAGGGTTTCCGTAAGGAAGAAGGTTGACCAGCTTTAGTGTTTGGAGATTTCCTAATGCTGAGGAAGGCACACTTCCTCTTCATCCTTCTGAAGGAGGTTAAGCAGCTAATTCCAGGTGAAATTTTTTGACATAAACACACACACACCCTGTTACGCAAAACATCAGCCTGAGGTTGGCAACTGGCATGCAGTAAGCAAACAAAATCACTCGAAAATTAAATCGGTTAACAAAAGGTACTGGTCAATTTTAAATCCACTTGCTCTGTCACTGATAACTGTTATGCAATTAAGATAAATATGGTTTATGTAGTTACTAAGAAGAAATACAAAGAGGTGGTAATCTGGTGGGGATCCATGGGTCGTCAGTTCAGTTTACTCAAGGCTGCAGTTGCTACCTGGCACAGGTTGCAGTGGGAAACATGACACTGATTTCAACCTGCCCTGGGTCCAGCCCTGTATGTGGCATCTCTGATGCCACAGCAGCTACCGGCAGAGTTCAGCCTCTTCAATGTTAGTGATGGCTTTTGTTGATACTTAAATTAACATGGTTGCCTGGTACGGTGTCAATCTGTCAAGGCAATTAATCCCTTCAACAATTATTCCTTTGATTTGCTAATTTCTAAGTTACTATAAGCCCTTTTGAATTTTTTTACTCTCCCGTATCTTCATCTGAATCACTCATGAGAGAAGTGCTTTTGAGATATTGCTACTCCCTACTGTTCACACGGAATTTATCCTTTGAGGATATTTAATGGGCAGGAACATGACAGGTAAGGCGCTCCCAAAGAAATACAGCTCAGCCACATTCCAGCATGCTCTGGCTTTCCCTGTCACACCTGGGCAGCCTGCCAAAGCCTAGTGCAGTGACCCCCAAATCCCCATCATCACTGAGGGCTTTCTCTTTGCTCAAGCATATCACCGGGTTGTGTCTCGCAGAGCTCCACTCCTACACCACAGCCCTGAGTTATGAGCCACTGGGAAATGAAGTGCTGAGGCTTTTCCCAGCCCTGCACCTGTCCAGAGCTGCAGGGGTAAAGGGCAGCTGGGGAGACAGTGATTTTAAATGTTATGCCTTGTAAAATAAGCTGCAGTGTTGGGAATGAATAGGAGCAAGGCACTTGGAAGGGATTCTTGCTGGAGTCCAAATCTCTGCTGAAGTCACACCAAGTGGCATGA
Organism: Acanthisitta chloris; assembly: GCF_000695815.1. NCBI lineage: Eukaryota > Metazoa > Chordata > Aves > Passeriformes > Acanthisittidae > Acanthisitta > Acanthisitta chloris. Next base: position 20,104 of record NW_008680793.1, read on the forward strand.
AAGGGGCTGGTGCTCTGTGGTAAGCATGCTGCAGCAAGCCACCTGGAGCAGGGACAAGCTCCGGCCTTGCCCGCTGACTACTCAACCCTGGGCTGCTCCGGCACGACTCCACCTCCCTCCCTTGCTGCCCAGCATGTCTGAGGTTGACCTCTGGGTATTCATGTTTTCTAATATTGTTTTATACTATTTATCTTATTTTATATTACAGTACAGTCATAGAATGGCTTGAGGTGGATTGGACCTTAAAGATCATCTAGTTCCAATCCCCTGTCATGAGCAGGGACACCTTTCACTAGATCAGGTTGCACAGAGCCTCATCCAACCTGGCCTTGAACACTGCAGGGATAGGGGATCCACAGCTTCTCTGGGCAGCCTATGCCAGTGACTCACCACCCTCACAGTAAAGAATATTAATATATTTTAAATAATTTTTGTTCTATTATATTAAATACATTATCTTATACATTACTATATGATACTATACTGTAATTTATAGTGCTCTGCTTCCTGCATTTAGCATCCCCCAGGCAGGCAGCATCTCTACAGCACAGCTGGCTTCTGACCTTCCTTTGGTTCCTGGGACTGTAGAAGAAACCAAGTCCTTGGAAAAATAAACCAAGTCTTGTGAGGTTTCACATGTACAGATTTCCATAAGAGGTTGAGCAGTGACTGTTGTGATATTATTTGGTACTATTTTTTGAGGGGGAAATACAAAGAATCAGCTTCAGTGTGCTGAAGAGCCCCATTTCTCATGCCCTTGGCATCCCAGAGACCCTAGGGATCTCAGCAGTTGAGGGGAGCTGAATTTGGCACATTCAGTATACTCCCAGCTTGACTGTGTGTGCTGTTTTGTAAGGAGAATAAAAGCTGTTGTTAATTATTATTTGATAATCATGAAAAATGTGTTCAATGCTAATATAAAGCTAGTCTTTAACCAGAGGGAAATTACACTAAGACATAAGTCCCAACAGAGAGGTTTAATTTTTAGGCTGCCCTGTGCCAACTGGAAGCCACTTGGGGGCATAACCTCTGATGGTGCCTTGGCAATCAGGGCTTTCTTCACCTGTCTGTGCTACTACTACTACTACTACTGCTGCTGCAACTACTACTGCTACTACAACTACTTGTTTTGATATCTGCACTAACAAAAAATCATTTTTAATACTGATGCTCCATGTGTTTGGCATGGCACAGACCTGCAGGAAACAGGAGTTGCAGTCACAGCCTTGTCTTTGACATGGTGCCACCAGCAAAGCAGCTGAGCGGATAGGGACAAGGAAGAGAGGGACATGACAGGATCATGGGCATTGCCCATGGGGGTGCTGTGGTGGTCAAGACCTTTGGAAGGCTCCTGTGCAAGATGCTCGGGGGGTGGAGCTGCCCTGCAGCAGATGCAGTGATGGGATGCAGATGCACTGACCCCACTGCACTTTGAGGAAGAAGCAAGACTTTTTCGGAAGATTCTCAGTATTACCACAAAACTTGCAGGCATGCAATATTCCTGGCCTGGGGCATGCTGTGGAGCTGGCTCATGGCTGCTGGCCCCTGACCAGCTGGCAGCATGCAGGGGTAGGCAGTGGACCAGCAGACATGGAATGCCAAAGGTGTGAGATCCCATTTGTTGTCTTTTGGCTGCTGAGGAGACAGCCCCAAGGGCATGTGGCAGGCAGCTGCAGGTGTGTGGAAGTGCTGGAATGCCAGCTGGATGCCTGGATGCTGGTGAGGTCAGAAATCCTCATGCTGCTGACACTCTCCCTTTTATTTTATATTTTATATTACCTTATAACATTATACTATGTGACATGACACTATACTATATTTTATACAGATGTATACACATATGTATTAAAAACTGTTTTACCATTCATTAGTTATGACAATACTCAATGTGATTCTGTGTGCTAGATCACTGGACACTCCAGACATCTTGGTGACCCACAGGGCTGCATTAAGAAGAAAACTGTTTCTACTGACTAATTTACCATCAATCTCATTTTTTTTCCATTTTCCTTTTCTGCTAATGTCTTTCCAGGCACTGATCTGAAGGTCACTGGGATCGACTTTCTCAAGAGCCAGAACACCCGTCAGCACCACACAGATGGGTACAACATCAAGGGCCTGGTGGTGCGGCGTGGACAGCCCTTCCAGGTGCAGGTCAGCCTCAGCAGGGAGCTGAAGGCTGGCGACAAGCTGGCACTGCGCTTTGGCATCGGTAAGCAGGACCCTCTGTGTCTGTTGGGGAAAGCCAGAGAGCCCCGGCAGCATCCAGCTGCCTGTTCCTGGCACTGCACAGTCATTGCAGATCAGTGCAACCCTCCCACATATTGTCTTGGGTTTGCTTCCAGGTGAAAATCCAACAAAAATCAGGGGGACCCTGATGTCACTGAAACCAGAGAGGGACCAGAATGTCAGTGGATGGAAAATCTCCATGCTCAAGAGGGCTGGCAAAGAGGTAAAGCCTGCAGACAAGGGGCTTAATGCCCAGTGCCAAGCCCATTTAAAGCTACAGGGCAAATCATCCTCATACCCCTGTCCTGCTTTCCCTTAGCTCTATAATTTTAGGTGGGTAGCAGCCGTACCCTGCTTAATTAACTGCTCCCCACATGCACAGGCAGGATTCGCCCCATCCCACTGCCTTCCCCTCTCTCGCTGCATGGACCTCCATGGCCACCAGCTCTGTGGCTCATGCCAGTCCTGCAGCATCATGTTTATGCCATGCCTGTGGCCGTGATGAAGGTCCCTCATGCCATCTCTCCTTGTTGCCCCCTCAGTGCCTACTGTCTGTCACCAGCTCACCCAATGCTCCCGTGGGAAAATACCAACTGAATGTGAAGACTGGGACTAACACTTACAAGCCTGAAGATGGTGTAATCTACCTTTTGTTCAATCCCTGGTGTGAAGGTGAGTGGTCCTGCAACTGGGGGTGATAATTACTGCTGCCAGGGATTATCCCTGGCAGAACATTTCCTCATATTTTCCCTCATCTCTTTCCTACATACATTGCTTTGTCCCCTTAAAACACTGCAAGCAGTATCCTCATGGAGCCAGTGGGAAGCTGGGCCATAGCAAAGAGCCAGCTCCTCACTGAGCATTCTCCAGTGCCAGGACATAGAGAGGCATCTCTCTGCTACCTCTCTTTGCACCTCTGTGTCACCCCTGTTTCCCTGAGCCAGCACAAAGGTTAACTAGGAGGACTGGATTGGCTTAAAATCCAAGACAAAAAAACAAAACCAGACAAAAAAAGCATATGTTGTTGGTTGGCATCTGTTCCCCAGTTCTCTCTGCTGTCTACCTAATCCACTATACTGTTCAGAAATAAACTTTTTGTTATAATAAAAGTGTGATCATGTAGCAATAGTCCTGCAGGTAGAAAATAAAGGTTAGTCTTACAGGAAATTCTTCCATGATAGGAACAAAAACATGTCAGTGATACATGGTCATAATTTGGTGTGAATGTTACAGACATTGGTTCCGCCAGTTTAGTTTTCCATGGAAAACTTGATGTAGTGTGTGTGCAAACCACCTAACATCTGAGGGTTTTTTTTCTCCAGATGATGCTGTCTTCTTGGACAATGAGGCCCAGAGAAAGGAGTATGTGCTCAACGACACAGGCTACATCTATGTTGGGTCTGCATACAGCATATATGATAGACCCTGGAATTATGGGCAGGTAAGACACAGCTGTCTTATTGGCCTTGTTACCCTTATTCATCCCATTGGCATTTGTTTCAGTGAATCAGATCTGTACACAGTTTAAGCCCATGAGTAGCTCAAAGTGCTGGAATGATCATGCCAGCTTCACTGGGAGGGCTCACCTGCTTAGAGTAATATATGTGCTTACCTGCTTTCCCCACCCACAGCTGGAGAATGGGGCTTAGTGACACATTTATAATCAAATCATGTGACCCCTGGAAAAAGGTGTGGAAACTGGGGACAGAGTATTTCTGGTTGAAAAAATTCCCATAGGGGAATTCCCACTCTCATGCAACTGTGGCTGTTGGTAGCCAGCACATGAGCTGTGGACAGGGCTGACAGGGAAAAAAGAGTCTAGTTATTTACCTGTTGCATCATGACCGGGAATAAAAAGGGTAAAAGTACTGGCAGAGGTTATCCCAGCGAGGTGAACTGCTGGGTGCAGGCCACAATCAGCCACAGTCTCAGGAAGGGTGTTCCTCCACGCCACCCCTGAGATAACTCCAGAGGAGCAGAGTGTCAAACGGACTGCGGCTAGAGACAAGAGGTGGATGCCAGAGCAGATTTATTTGCACCCTGTAGAAAGCACACAGGCACCCAAACAGAGCATCATAGAATCTGGGTGTTTTTCTTTTGTCTTTTTTTTTTAATTGTTTTCTTTTGTTATATGTGTCTGCAATTTCAAGCTGTGTGATATAGAGAGCCCAGCAAAGGTGCTCGCACTGATGCCTTTACACAAAAAGGGTCAAAGGGCATCATCCTTAGGGCTGTTCCTTGCCTAATATTTATTCTGCTGTTAAGCAATGAGAATTGATATTGATATTCTGCCAAGCTCCATTGAATCGGATGTTTGATACCTCTGTGAATTAGACCTCAGGGAGCATTATCAGCAATAGCTAATTGGGAATCTTTGCTGTAATAATCTGCATTTATGTACCTTTTGTTTTTCCAAGGTTCATTTTGTACCTATGTCAATAGACTGAATATCTGTAGTCATCTTAAATTTTCATTACTCTTGTGAGTAATTTGCAGGGTTGTGGGGAGATGACGGTGGTGACTTAGTGCTACTCACAGGAGTAAATATTGCTGGATCAGGTTCCAGTTGTGTTGACAAGACACGTGAGACAGGCTTTTGTCTTCCAAGGTGGGGTTTAATTTTAGTCCTTCTTTGGAGAGAACAGCTTTGTGAAGCTTGAAAATTCAATACCATAGAGGAAGTTTACAAAGAGAATTAATCAGACAGTTTCCTCCAAGTACTTGCAGATTCCACTTTAGAGTAGCATATAAAATTATCTCAATTTTCTTTCCCAAACAGTTTGAGGAATTTGTCTTGGATGCCTGCATGTATCTGCTGGACAAAAGCAAACTCAGTCTGACCAATAGAAGGGATCCTGCATATGTGTCCAGAGCCATGTCTGCTTTGGTATGCCTCTCTTGGTGAAGTGCTTTGCCTCTCCACCTCTTCCTCCTCATTCTTGCTTGCTCTTCTTTCTCTGGGACCACAAACACCATTTCAGGATGCATCTGAAATAGATTCCTTTGGGAAACTGCAAGAAAAGAACCAGAGGCATTTTGGGTGGAGGGAATAAGCAAACAAAATACAGCATCTCCCCATCTCCAGAACTTGCCGCTGCCCCAGTGGTTGTCCTTCCTCATCAGCTATATTGGCAGGGCCAACACAAGGGTTGTGTTTTGGGGGAAGTAACTGCTCTTTGTGGTGGGATTCTTCTTGGAGCCCTGGGGTTTAAGATACAAGATGCAGAGCTCATTTTGATTTCCCCAAGCAGCAGTGCCACCTCCCTCTAGTTATCCAGGTGGGGGGTTTCCAACCAGGGGAGGCCCCAGACAGCACCAACCTTGCTGAGTGCCACAGGGCTGTGCTGCACCTGAGAAGCCACAGTGTGGGAAAAGACCCAGGAGCCTAAGCCTCATTCAGCCTCATTCCCTGTATTTTTCTCCTTTGCATGTGTGTGTGGCCATAGGTTAATTTCAACGATGACAGTGGTGTCCTGGTGGGGAACTGGTCAGGGAATTACAGCAGTGGGACCTCTCCTATGGATTGGATCGGGAGTGTCACAATTTTGCAGCAGTATTACAAAACAAAGAAGCCTGTCCGTTATGGCCAATGCTGGGTCTTCGCAGGAGTCCTCACTACAGGTAAACAGTGAACTGTCTCCCTTCTCTGACAACCTAATTACTGTGCCAGGAAGCCACATTACTGTGCCTCTGTGCAGTGCAGGTGGCAGGGTCTGTTGTGTAAGGACCAGGGTCTGTTGTGTAAGGGAGCCAGGACTGCTCAGCCTGGAGAAGAAAAGGCTCTGGGGGTCTGATCCTTATGCATAAATACCTGATGAAAGGGAGTAGGGCAGAGACAAACTTTTATCAGTGTTGCCCAGTGACAGGACTGAAGGTGATAGGCACAATCTGAAACATGGGAGATTCTGACTGAACATGGGAAAATATTTTTTTTTGCTGTCAGGGTGACCAAGCACTGGCACAGGTTGCCCAGAGAGGTTGTGGGGTCTCCATTCTTGGAGATATTGAAAAGACCTCTGGACACAGTCCTGGGCATCTCCTCTAGAGGATCTCCTGGGTGGGCAGAGGGGTCAGATGAGACGATCCCCAGAAGCACCCACCAACCTGAGTGATTTTGTGACTCTGTGTTCTGTCTGTCTGTGCTGCAGTCATGCGCTGCCTGGGAGTCCCAACCCGCTGCGTGAGTACCTTCAACGCGGCACATGATACAGAGGAGAACCTGAGAGTTGACGTTTACCTGAATGAAGCAGGAGAAAAGCTGAACTCGATGTCCCTCGACTCTGTCTGGTACTGCCAAATGGGACTAACACTTCCTATTCCCTGTGTTGCCTCGTAGTGCCCTGTTTACCAGCCCCAGAAGTTCCTTTGAGAATTTCTCTAGTGCTTCGGGTCTGTGGCCCAGAAGAGAGAGAAAGCCTGGGATTTCACAGGGTTGCGTGCAAATACCCATTAAATCTTCCCCTCCTTAAGGATTAAGGGAGGAGATCCTTACTCTTCAGGCTGTAACAGCATAATCCTTTTCTTTTCAACCCAAACGCATGCAGGAACTTCCATGTGTGGAATGACGCCTGGATGAAGCGGACAGACCTGCCAGATGGGTTTGATGGCTGGCAGGCAATTGATTCAACCCCGCAGGAGCAAAGTCAAGGTAGGATTTGCCTAGAAAGGATCTTCTAAGGGAGCCAAATCCTAAGGGAGGCAGGGACATTTTGTGTGAAAACTATGCTCTGCAGTCAGCAAAGCGTGTACCCTCCATGCACCCTAAAGCAGGTGTCCTCCATATCCATGTACCCTCCATGCACTGGGGCAGTAACACCCTAAAGCAGGTGTCCTCCATATCCTGCCATCTCAGCTTAGGATGGGAGGAACAGCACTTCTTGGCTGACCAACCTTGTTAGAATGCTGTAAGGACATGAATGTCATTTCAGAGGTTCGAACACAAATAAGTCATGGAAGTCATGTTCTGGTAGATGAGAGGACTGACTGCCAAGAATGGTGACTACCCTCCCTACACAGATTCAGGGAATTTGGAGGTAGCAAAGAAAACATTAGTCCTCAAGGCAGTGCAGAAAGTGGGATATTGCCAGGCAACCAAACACAGGTGTCTGGACTCAGTTGACTCCATCACCAAGCCATGACTTTCTAATCTCAAAATTATTTGAGTGAGGGGAAACACATGAAACCTCTAACAAGACTTTGTTCATCTATAAAAAAGCCTAAGCAGCTGTGAGATAAATGAGAGCTTTTGGAGTTCATTGCTGAGTTAGACTGCTAAGTGTCAGCTACCATGGCCACAGATTCCTGGCTGGATGTGTCTTAGCGTCAAACAAAAACTGGAGTCTCTGCTTATATTTGTAAAATCATATGGTATTGAATGCACTTTCTAGGTGCTTTCCAGTGTGGTCCATGCCCGCTGAAGGCTGTCCGAGAAGGAGATGTGTATTTGCCCTACGATGGCAAGTTCGTGTATGCGGAAGTGAATGCTGACAGAGTCTTCTGGATTGTCAAGAAGGTGAACGGCAAGGACAAGTACATCAAGGTTGGCTCACAGACCCAAGACATTGGCCTGAACATCAGCACGAAAGCCGTGGGACAGAACAAGAGGGAAGACATCACCTCGCAGTACAAGTATCCTGAAGGTGACTGCCCCCACCCTCTAATGTAGTGCCAAAGAGGAGACCCCTGACCATGTAGGTCTGCTCACAATGAGTATTTGCTCCAGGAGAAACCTGCAGGAGTAGCTGCGGTGGCAAACCTGGTGTAAGGTTTGGAGACCTGGGGAAGGCAGCGCTGCTCCTGGGCATCCTCATGCCCGCAGTGACACCTATAGGCTGCTCTTTAGGGATGAGCAAGCTTGCAGGCAGTGAAGAAATGGGCTGAGTGATGAACCTAGTCATCAGACTGACCTTTGCTCTATTTCTTCATTCATTTTCTTTTTATTTTCCCATTCCCCAGACCATATTAGAAACAAAAACTCCCCACATTCTCTCCCCACAGTTCTCAAATCCAATCATGTGCTAGACTGTTAAACCCTTCCCGGTGAGGAGCAGGAAAATATCAGGCTGAAAAATTTAAGAGTATCCCCTGAAAGTGTCTCCTTCAGGAAATTCTTCCACTCCAAAATGCTGAAGTTAGATTTGATGGTAGCATAAACCAAGAAGGTCTCCTGAACAGAGGCTGGAGGTGCCCTGACATCCTCTCTGCTCAGCAGCAGAAGCATAAATAAACCGAAGGTGGCTCTGGGTGAGGAGACTGAAATACAGCTATCACCCATCTGTTTTCTTCATCCAGGCTCCAAAGAGGAAAGGAAATCCATGGAAAGAGCTTACAGCTTCATACGCCCTATAGCTGGACCTCGGTCAAGCTACGCTTTTGGTCCGCAAGCAAATAGAATGGCCTCCAAACCTGTGACCCTGCGTGAGACTGTGACCAAGTCTGGGGTCCAGATTGAGATAACCAATACAGAAGCTTTACATCCTGGCAATCCCCTTGAACTGGCCATCACAGTGAAGACCTCTACTCCTGGGACCTGGACCATTGATCTTGTTGGCTCCTGCCAGCTGCAGTACTATACTGGGAAAGTTCAGGCCAACCTTGGAACTATCAAGCAGACCATCAAGCTTGAAGGCAATGCTGGTAAGCACAGAAAACTTGTTGTGTTCTATGGACTGTTTACTGTGGCAGTCTGGGGTTTGTAACAGCTCCACTATGGCTCTGTACTTTGTAAAGAGCTGGAACTGCCTGCCTGCTACTTACCTCCCTTGTTACTGCATTCGGGAATCTCAGTTATAGACTGGGATCCCTCCATATCTGGGGCCAAAACATGAAGGCCCTGTCCCTGCTGCAGCTTCAATGAGGTGCTTAGAAATACATCAGTGTGGGCAGACAGAGGTTTTCACTGTGTGAACAAGGTGTGGCTGGAGCATCTCCCTCCTGTTCTCGTTGTATAAACATTAAAGATGCCACTGCAGGCTTTGTGTGCATCTGTATGGATCAGGTCCCTCACAGGATTTGTATGGCTGGAAATTTCAGCCTCTTTTTGTCCTTGTATTTGCCAGTCTAGTGTTGGTGGGGGTGGTGCTGGTGAGTGTTATTTTCTGAATTCTTCACCCAAGCAAATTTCAACCTCGTGACTGCCTGTCTGGCTTATCCCATGAACTTTTTGCTGTTCTGCACTGTGTGTTTTTGAGTGACCTGGGTTCCATTTCTGATCTCCAGCAATGCAACTGAAATTTGCTACACAAGAGACTAACGAGCAATGAATAATTTACAGCCCTTGCTCATTACAAGCATGAGTCAATCTTGCAAAAAAAATTTCTTTTCTATTGGTGATTGCTGACTGTTTCCACAGTTACACTGTGGCTGTCAAAATGTAGCAGGGTAGGATACAAAGGTAGTTCCATACATTTAGGGAAAAGAACAGGCATTTTTGGTTTTGTTCCCAGACGCCAGGAAGATTTGCAGCTAAAGCAATGCTCAGGCTCTAGCCCTGCTGGCTGTGGGGCTTTTCTGAGCCACTGGAAGGATGTCCAGGCAAAGCGAAAGGAAAGCCAGTAATTTTCTAGCAAGCAGTGCCTCAGAGAAACTCCAGGAGACACAGGCTTAGATGTACCCAACCTCATGCTCCTCTGCCTCCTCTTGAGTGCCAAGGCAGCCAGGGATGAGGGCTATCGAGCTGCTGGATGTCAGCCCAAGCCAGTGCTCATCTAGGCAATAGAGATGGTGTGGGCTCAGCCACCCTTCCCACAGGCTGCATGTGCCAGGTACCACTCACCCTGCCAAGGCTTCCCCCTGACAGGGACTAGGCCCTGAAAAGAAAGCAGGATGGTCTCAGGAAATACAGCTCATCCCACACCATGGGACACCAGCCACCAGAGCTAACTTTGCCACCCAATTCCTGGGCATGTGATGAAGCATTGAGTTGTGTTTTCTTTCCTGCAGAGATGCAGATCCCTCTGAAAATAGCACCTGACATGTACATGAAGACGTTGGCCTCAGTGGAAGATGAAGTGCTCATCCTTGTCACTGCCATTGCTGAGGTCAAGGAAACGAATGACAAACTCACCAAGGAGACGTCAATGAGATTCGAGTACCCCCCCATCACCATCCAGGTGAGGGAGCAACCAGCCCAACACCGGGGGGGTGGGGATGAGGGTTAAAGCCCTGCCCACTGTAACACCGTGGTGGTGTTAGCATTCCCAGAGGGATCTCCCAAACAGCTGCCTCCTGGGATGCTCAGCCCTTGGCGTTTTACTTGGCTATTCAACCTTTATTCGAAGGTTGAAAGGAGCCAGGAAATGAAAATTTTATTGCCCCATCTAAAATGGGAAGGCAGGGGCTGCTGGAGTGAAGGGGATGGAAGAGGACAGTTTGTACATGTCCCAGCCCCAATCCCACAGCTCTCCCTGCTGAAGGACAAACGAGTTGAGAAACCAGAGAGAAAACAGCTGGCAGGGCAGAACACATGGTGCCATGGGAGGGTGGAAAGGATATGCTAGTGGTGAGGAGCAAACTCACAGCAGCTCTGGCATCTTTATTACTCGTCTGATCCCCTGACTTTGGGTTTGTTTCTCTCATTCCTCCTCTGCCAGATGCCAGAAACAGCCAAACTGAACAATGACTTCACCTGTGCCTTCATCTTCAAGAACAAGCTGAATGTGACCCTGGAAAACTGCAAGCTGATGGTGGAGGGCTTGGGCATATTTAAGATGACAACATTTGATCAGGGGTAAGGAGATAAGCCCAGTAAGAAATGACCATGTTCTATTTCTTTCATTTGAATTTCCGTTGAAGAAGCAGTTAGGGGATTTGGAGTAAGATCTTCCATCTTTGTCAGCTGTGTTCGAAACTGTGCCACATTTGGGCACAGTCCACACAGCAGAAAGATCCACACCTCAGGCTCAGGGCATTCAAGCATGACAGGGCTCCCCCTGCACTCCTGCTGTGATCCCATGAAGCTGCCAGGCCAGTGTGAACACAACTGCTTCCTTCTGAGCTGGATGTAGTGCCTTGGCAGTATGGGGAACTCTGAGGAAGGTCCTCAGGATTACTGGGACCACCAGCCAGTGCCACTGTGCAAGACCCCACTTGCTGCATGTTGGCCATAGGAGAAGGGGAACATACAGCAGCCATTTCTTTAAGTGAAAAACATAGTCAAAATAGCAAATAAGAACCTCAACTCATGCTGGGACTACTTTTTATCTTTCTTCTTAGGGATATCATGCCTGGCAGGATCATGAAGTCTGAAATAATATGCACTCCGACAAGACTAGGAGAGAAGAAAATGGTAGCCAAGCTGATTTCAAACCAGATCAAAGGGATCTCTACAGAGAAGGCCATCACGATCACTGAGTAGGATTGGTGCCTTGGCAGAGCCTCGCTAAATGCGTCTCATCGCTCATAAACTTCTTGCCTCCTTGATTGCTGGATAGTACTTTTGTAGTAAAAAGCAAAAATGCCATTAAGCTAAGGGAATTAAACTGACTTACAGGGCACAGTTGCATTGATTGCAGTTAACTGTGATTCAATAAAAATTTTTAAAATTAACTGTGTGAGTGGGTTGTATGATACTGCCCGATCAAGATGGCTCCAAAACCACAAGGGAACATTCCACCTCAGGCTAGGTATCAGAGCTTGGGATGGTGCCAGCTTCAGCCAGCAATGGGTATGAGCCTGGGTGGGGGCAGCAGTGCTGTGGTCCTACATGGGAGGACACCAAGGGAACCTCTGCACCACAAGCTGCTGCACAGCTTAAGGAACATTTCAAGCAAGTCCCTCCTGGGAGATTCCTTCTCCCTTCCAGCTATTCATCCGGAGAATGTACTGGCATGTGTCTTTTCTTGTCTTTAGACAATAAAAAGAGCAAACTTGGCACAGTCTCTCCAAACACCATTTTTCATACATCTTCTTCCTATCCCACCTCTTTTAGGGGTTTTCAGGCATTTTTAGAAGTACCATCTCCAGCACCATTACCAGTGCTTCCCTAGAAACGTACAACCCTTTCCACCCTGAACAGTGTTAGAATACAGGTAGAACCTTGATGGCAGTGTACACTTGGAGCTCTTCCAGCCATAGTCACATCAAAGAAGACCACAGCTGTGCAACAGCTGGAGCCCACCACTGCACTGCACATCTCAGCAACTCCTGAGCCCACCTTTAGCATGGGATCATTCTGCCCCATAGCATAACTGCAGCATGGCCAGGAGCAGTCTGGCACTGGGGTTTCCAGTGTTTCTGTGAGTGAAGAGGAAATCAAGTCACACAGTTGTAAAGGGGGTTATTTATTTGTTTATTTAAAAGGCAAATGCTCAAGCATTAAGGCCGTAGAGTGGAAAACAGAAATGGAGACTACATCTGGTTATGTGCCAGCCCATGAAAGGGAAGAGACGAAAAAATAGGGAGGATAAAAAAAGGCAAAAAATTTAAGATTTTGTCCACTCTCTTGTGTTTCAAAGATTTGGGGAACCCCCAGAGGAGTGAGCAGGTGACTGCTGGGCCACAGAAGGGGGTCAGGCTTCCCTGCCCCCTGCTGCACCTCTGCTCAGTGTTCCAGTGTCCCACAGCAGTACTGAGTCCCTGAAAGGCCACCTCCTGTGCTGGCACAGCAGGGAGCAGGAGCTCCTCTCCCCAGATAGAGCAGGTGCAGGGTCCATGTGCATCATGTCCATGGAGTAGGGAGGAGCAGGTGGACCTTGGCAGATGAAGCAATAGTTCTTTAATAAGTACAATGGCAACCAAAGGCACAAAAAGGAGTTACGAACAGAAAAAAATACATATTTTTTCAAGAGATGTAAATTCTTTACTTGCATAGAAAACCTGTTGTAGAAGACACCAGGTAAAAAGTACAAGAACACCTTCCACCTCTGCCATGACCCTGTCCAACATGTATTAACACCTCACATGAGAGCAGTGATGGGATCTTCAGTGGACCATGTCCCACTGAGCAGTGTAAGGGGGAGCATCCTCCCCAGCCCCCCACATTTAGGGCACCACAAGCATGCTCTCCTGGAGAGCCTTCCCTGGGACCCACAAGCCAGCCAGGAGCATAGCAGCATGGCTTGAAGATGAAGGCATGATTTAACAACCGGCAAGAAGTACGTGGAGGGAAGGAAAACAGTGGGTTTGATTTCAATTTCATTAAAATCATGTTTGGTCTCAAGCTACCACGTAATCATTAAAGGAAGTTTCTACTACAGCTGTGGTTTTTCCACACCAGATTTTTCCAACTTGTGAAGACTTTTGCGATTTCCAACCGTTGCCACACTACACTGAGACAGAAAGGAGAGAAACCAAGGGGTACTGGGACTTTGAGGTAGGGGGAGATCAAAGAGCAGGACAAGGGAGTCTCAAGAAACACCAGAAGAACTGGACATAGGAGGTCACCCTGTCAGGTGTTGAGTGCACCAGAACTGGGTCTGGGCTGGTGGTCCTCGTTCTGTGTAAGGTACAGGGACACGTCCCTATGTCTCACTCGGACCATTAACTGGAGGAGGGGAGATGTCTGCTCCAGCTCTCACCCTCCTCTTCACACTGCTTTTCTGTTTCACCTATTAAAAAACCCCAAACCCAGAAATGCCAGCACCTGAGGAAAAATACAATTTGGGAAACAGAAGCAAAGGACACTTGTTCTCATGATGAGGTGAATCAGGCTTGAGAGTGGAAAAGGAAATACACTGCCTCCATCCATGCCTACCCAAAGCCATGTCAGTGGGGTCTATGTCCTGAGAAGCATCTCTGAAATGCAGCACATGAAGGTCTCTCCCACACTGACATCCCCATACACCTGCCACAAAGTGATTTTCAACCATTAAGTAGTTTCTCCCTGTAGCACGGCTCCCACTGCAGACATGGCACCAGAGGCAGGATGTTAACTGGATGCAGAGGCAGAGCCACAAGCCAACATTAGAGAACATGAGCTAAAAAGGGTACTCAAATTCTTCCTCCTTAAACATCCCCATTACCCCCTACAGGAAATCCCTTATAGACCTGTGTATGTCCCTGACATCCCTTTCCTGTGGGATGCTGACAGAGAGAAATGTAGGCTGGTGCCTATATAGGAACACTTCTTCCCTCAATATCACACTGCTGCACAGGGCAAAGACATCCAAGACCTCATGCCTAAATGACATGAGGTGATACCTCATTTCCCTCCAAATGCAGTGTGTTTCCCTTTACCCAAAAGGCTATAAATACACAGTTCCTAATGATTTTTCTAAATCTACTTTTCATTGACAAAGAGGAGAGATATCCAGAGGTAACAGGGGATGGGACAGCTGTTTGGAAATACCCCCCTGCATTTTAGCCAAGCTGTGTTCCTAACAGTCAAGGCACTCCATTTGTTCTCCCTACCTTTGCCAGAAAAAGGGACTGCTGTGGCAGAGGGCAAGTCCAGGAGAGAATCTCATCCCTCCACAGTAGCCCTGAATGTCACACCATTAATACATAGTAAGGTGCTTTCTGAGGGGAAAAACAAATAAAAAAAAAATCTTGCATGAATTCCATTTGATACTACTCCTATAAATAATAAAAACTTCATATAAGTCTTTCATAACACATTTTCACCCAAAAATCTTTCTCTTGAGAGGAAGCAGTTATCTTTGGTCCATGTTAGAGGGGAGGGGGAGATAAACCACATTTTCACCCCAAAATCTTTCTCTTGAAAGGAAGCAGTTATCTTTGGCCCATGTTAGAGGGGAGGGGGAGATAAAGTCAAGCATGTTCTGTGAGGGGAAAACCACTAGCACATTTCTAATATCCTGCAAATTTAACAACAATTAAGCTAAGGGATCTGACAGAAGAAAAAAAAACCCCAAACAATTGAAAACCAGTCTAAATTAAACCTCCCCTGACATCTGGAGCATGCCAGCTGTTTGCAGCACATCTGAACGCAGCGACTAACAACACCTCTGCATGACTTTGCTGCAACTAATGCCACTTGCAGTGATGCCTTCTTTGAGTGATGCATGCTCCTTCTACAGGTTCTCCAACAGTTCCTTCAACAGGTTCTCCAGGAGCTGGCTGCAAAATTAGTGTAAGGAAATGCTGCATAATGTCATGTACTATTAGGACAATGTTAAACCCCAGGAAGATTAAGAGGTACTGTTCATTCTCTAGCTACCAAGAAAAGAAAACCCAGGGACATCTAAATTAGACAAGTCAAATGGAGAGAGGCAGTACCTCCATCAGCAGGGTGCTCACATCTCCCTCTCTTCTCTGACCGCAGAAGTAGCCCTGGTGCCTGGCCTAGACCAGCTCCCTGCTTTCTGGGCTGCAGAGTTCAGCCAGGCAGCTCCTGCTCCACACATCCTACATGCAAATGAACCACAGTCCTGGGGCAAAAGCTTCCCCCACCAGCAGCTTGACAACCTGGCCAA
Organism: Acanthisitta chloris; assembly: GCF_000695815.1. Taxonomy (NCBI): domain Eukaryota; kingdom Metazoa; phylum Chordata; class Aves; order Passeriformes; family Acanthisittidae; genus Acanthisitta; species Acanthisitta chloris. The sequence goes on from NW_008680793.1 coordinate 35,706, forward strand.
TATTTGTCCACGCTCAGCTGTGCTGGCCACAGGCAAATGCTCCTACCAGCCTGGCACCACCACAAGCCCATCAGTTCCAACAAGCACCACCAGTCTTGGGCAGTCCCAGGAGTTCAGAGGGCAACAATTTACCTCTGGAGATATTTCAGAGCCCAAAGAAATTACACCCAGGGTGAGCTCGTCCATCTGCTGCATCCATAGCCCTGTATCCCACCCCTCTACCTGAGCACCAGAAACTTTCATAACCCAAAGGCAGCATCCATGGAATGAGACTGGCTAAAGAGGATGCCTTTTTCACAAAAACCTTCAGAGCTGAGTTAATCTGGCCATTGCACATATAGCCCTCCAAAAGGCTATAACAAAAGATTAACCAGACTCCTCAGGATGGCACATATCTGGGACCAATCTATCTGACAATTATAAACTCTCTTTAAAGGCCATGTAAGAAAAACTTAATAAAACAGTTGACACAGGTCTGAAAAGGAGCTGATGAACCCTGTCATTTATAAAGTTCTCTCTGGAGATTTGCATTGCTTCTGCTAGGGCCATACCTGGCTTCCAGACAAATACTCCTGAATTTTTTTAATGCACCAAAAGTATGTTAAAAAACAACTCCTTGAATCTCCAGCACAAGTAGTTATTTAAAATACACCTGAAAGCTTCTCCTGGTATTGTGGACGTTGCTTTGCTTATTCATGTAACATTTGGATGGCAACATCTCGAGCAAGAAACTGCTCGATTTCTTCTTGGGTCATTATCTCGGATGCAGGAGCTTCTGTCACTGCTTCAGCTGGTGCTGGGCTCTCACAGTTCAGGTTTGAGAAAGGGTTGAACCAACCCAAGGAGAAGGCACCACCAAATGCCAGTTTCATTCCTTCCCAGCCACTGATCTTCTCCCACGTTGGCTTCTGATTTTTAAGTCGCTCAATACCCTGCAAGAAGAGAAGAATTTAGGGTCGTCTCATGTTTATAGCAGGTATTTGGGCACCAGCCACTGTAGCACGGGCAGAACTGCCTATCTATAGCCAGGTTGATGCTACTCTAGTTTGAGTTAACAAAGAAGACAGAAAATTCTGCGTGACTGAGAATTTCATCTCCAAATTTAACAACAAAACCCTCAAACAAGATCAAATTCATGGACAATCTGAATCTTGCTGGTGCATTTTGGCATCAGTTACTATAGATTTTTATGGTACAGAGATAGCTTCTGAAAAGGCAGCCTTTTTGGAAATATGGACCTCTTCCCATGTGGCTTTTTGAACACCTCCAAGGCGTAACAAAATAGAACTCAGAGTTTCACCTTCTTTGGCCATTTTTGCAACAGTTCAGATATAGGCAAAATACTGCCTGTATCTATCATTTCCCAGTGATCAGGAATTTACCACTGTCACACCTAGGCTTGGCACTAGAAGCTTGCCCTGTGCCAGTTAAGAGCAAATATTTAAGAACACAATTTCCTTTATGAAATTGTCAAAGACAAATCACAATGCAAGCAAGAACACCCGCTGGGAGGTAAGAAAATCTGTACAGGTAGAAGTGGAGGCTTCAAAATGGGACTGGAGTCTGGGTCAGTCAATATTCTGGTTAATTCTCTCTCCAAAAACATCACTTCTAGTAAAGCAAACATTTTGATTGCATTTAAAGAACAGATCCATCAAATTTGGCAGTGACTTTTTTTTTCTGGTAGTCTTCTCCATGTAGAAATAGAGAACTGACATTTATTTTCTGAATAAATTATTTCTAAAAGCTACTCTATATGAAACAGGGCACAATATTTTTCGACCCAGCTTTTGTATCATGTAAGAGAGGAGTCAGATCTGCAGCTGCATATGACAACACTAATGATGATATACAAGTGATCACACAGAAATGGTTCTTAGAGAAGCAAGAATTCTGGATCCAAGTTTTGGGAAACTCAAGGAATGGAAAAAATGAGCAAATTCAGTTAAAACTATATGACAGAACAGTTTTAGAAAAGCTGAATGAACAACACGCTCGTCATGTTGTAATTCTACATATTTTCTTTAACGGCACACAAAACATCGAAAGCTTTGCGGGGGGAGGGGAATGACTACACGCAGCAGCTCAGCAGCACCACAGCTGCACTCACAGCCTTCCAAATACCACGACAGCAGCAGCTCAGTTCTGCCATAACATTGAGTCAGCACGAGCAGACCCAGGAGAACACACACCATAAACCCAAGTACTGCGTGCAAAGCTTTTCTGAGCTTCATTCATGCCCCGTTTCTCATGCTGACTTAGGAGAAACCCAGCAGTGAATGTGCAGAAAGGAATGATGCAATACCAAAACAGAATTCTTCAGGGCTGCAATTTCAGGAAAAATTCAAGCCCTGAAGGACTTGCAAGGCTAAGCACAGGCCTGTGTCCCCTCTCCGCTCCCAGGCTTGCAAACGCACCATTCTGAGTGCTTCAGGGGAAATCCCTCACAGTCCCTTGGGATGCCACACTGGGTGCTGCTGCAGCCAGGGCCCATCCTTACCTCCCTGCTGGGCAAGCTGGGAGAGGAGCAGTGTTCAGGCACAGCAGAGCCAGAGCCTTGGCAAAGCGTTTTAGCACTACCATGTGCTTTTCCTCCAGGATACTCCATTTCCAGCAGCCAGCGGCTGTGCAAGCAGGAGGCAGAGGCTTTGGCAGCTTAAAGCAGAAGACCACCTTTGTTTGTCGGCCATTCCTCAGCAAACTGCAGAGGTTTCCCATGTGTTAGTAACAAACTGGCACCACGGCTGGAGCACTTACTGTGTGAGTATCTAGAGAGAAGGAAAACAAGTAGCACAGAGCAGGAGGAGAAACAGACACCAAGCATTTAAACCCTTCCCTGGCAGAACAAGCTTTAACCCTGCCCTCAGTCATGTGCGTAATTTGTTTTGATCCATGCTGCCATCCAGATTGGGAATACACACTCTGAACAATTCTGGGCAGCAACTCCTCCTTTCTTCCCTCCAAAACCATTGCTCACCTGCTCCAAACAGCATCAGCTAACCAAGGCGACAAGCAAGGTCAGGCTGAGGTTGTGCTAATGCCAATTAGGAAGCAGGCAGGGACATACTTTCTCTCTCCCAGCCTGACCTCACTAATCCCCTCACAGCACGTATTCAAAATGAGCAGAAGTTTTATAATTGTTTCTTTAATCTAATTTTGGCTGCCTGTCCCACAGTCAGTAGGGCATGAGGTTTTGCCTTTAAAAAGAATTTAAGGGGGGAGTGTGTGGAAGTAACGCACAGCTGCTGAAGACATTTCATTGCTGTTTAATGAAACTTTTTGTAAAAAAAATATATATTTACATTAAATCTCTCACCATTATTTTAGAAAGTGAGAATTTTGTGCATCAAAATAAACCAACACCTCTTTCTCTTTCTCATCATGTAGCTATTTCATTTTTAAAAAAAGAAATAAAAGTGAATCACAGAATATTCCAAATTGGAAGGGACCCACTAGGATCATCAAAGGCTAATACTTGGCCCTGCACAGGACAGCCCCAAAATCACACCATGTGCCTGAGAGCATTGTCCAAATGCTTCTTTAACTCTGTCAGGCTTGGTGCTGTGACCACTTCCCCGGGGAGTCGTTCCAGTGCCCAACCACCCTCTGGGTGAAGAGCCTTTTCCTAAAAAAAGTGCTCAGAAAGCAGCATCTTTCAGTAGTCCAAGTGACATAATTTTGAACCAATACTGAAAAGAGAAGATATACACTGAGAAATATAAAATACTGGACACACTCATTTCAGTAAGAGGTACAACATTGCAAACATGGGGACGGTTAGACAAGGTTGACCTGCAACCACTGCAGTGCTGTAGAATATACCCCATTTCTCCAACTACTGCCCTCCACATCTGCTCCTGCCCAGTGCCAGAGGATGGTGGGCTATGAGGCCAGACCCAGAAGCAATCTGCAGAGCAGCTCTTGCATGTTAGAAGAAATGCATTAATGTCTTTTAATGCACTTGTAAAATATGACAGAGCGAACAGAAAAGACAAGCATTGTGACAGTTTGATGGTTAAGGAGAAGGCACAGGAAGCATTGCCATGAGAAATCATGACTAAGGCAGACTTCCCTTACAGCAGTTTTTTGCACTGATTTCTGCTTGGTGCACCACTTAGCTTTCCAAAATCAAAAAACTCTGATTGAGTTTGTTCTTCAGTTTCTCTTGGCCATGCTAAACCTAAACCAGCACCTGGAATCAGGTAGTTCTACCCAAGAAAATACTTTCCATCAGCAAATCAGTGAGTTTGCCCTTTTCATATTACTACTGACCCACATTCAGTAGCATTCAAATTGCATCAAACTGCACCACCAAGTTGTACAGTGCAAGTAAAACTGAGGGCCCCAGTTACTGCTGCACAGCCACGACAGGTGGCATTTCTGTGATGATGCCTCATTTCAAATGAAAACAGTTTGACTGAAAATATCAAAACTATATAATGCTGTTTAACAATCTGCCCTTGTCTGAAATAAGAAAAACTCAGTAATTACACATTTTTTCACAATGGTCAAAATACCAGAACAACATCACCAATCTTCCTCCAGAATGCATCACTAATAAGGGTAATTAATATAAACCCAAACTGGAATGTGGAATTTCTAATCTAAATCATTTTTGAAGCAGGGAACTGTACAGAGATGCATTCATTACTTAATTGCCTAGGTGACTAAAGCCTCTCCCCCTTCAATACATCTGGTTTAGTATCAAGGCAGCTTTAGGGCTGGATTCATTACCAGTTCCAGTTACCACCTGTATGTATTTCATTGGCTGAACTGACCCTGGCCAAAGATCCAGCCCTTAACTATTAAGCTGGGAGGGTTTACTGAGAAACACCATTGCACACTAAAACCAGAGTTACAACCTCTCCCAAGTGGTGAAATAAAACCACTGACTAATAGATCAGTACATTACCAATTAACTCACTTTGAAACGTAAAGGTTGAACGCTCAGTTAATTAACCTTTATATGCTCCTGTCCTTTTGCATACAGAAGTGAAAGTTCAGAAAACCATCACCGATTTTCCCCAACATTTTGAAGCAAAGAAAGAAAGTAAGAACAGCAAACAAGTTTTTGGAAAAATTTTATTGCATTTGTTTTCCATATGGAAGCATTGACAGACTGAAAAGATGCAGCATTCCCATTACTTCCAAAATGAGACATCCACTAAATTTCTCCTTCCCTGATTTCCCTCCTTTTTCCCGTGGCTTTGAAGCAGTCTAAACAGGTCAGTTTCCAAAAAAATACCATTTTATTTTAAACCAAGGAAAGAAAAAATTCCTTGGAAGTCATGGACACAGCTGATTTGTATATTTCCTTTGTTTACAATTCATTTGATGAGCCCATGGGAATCATGAACCAAAAACATAATAAAATTCCTGCCTGAACACAAGATGTCAGTTGTAGTTATGAATGGTTTAGCTCTACCCGTTTTTGGAATGCCTTCTGTCCCTCCCACTTTCATCACCACACAGTTCATAACAGTATGCATGCTCCTTACCATACATATTTCCCAATTTAAAACATTTACACATATATGTGTGTGCCTTTACACACATACACATGTATGCATAAATATGAGAAAAGATTTACAAAGCTCTAAACCAGGGCAATGCTAAGAATATAGAATCAATCACCCTGGCACACCTACACATCCTGTCAACATTAGTCTTTAGAGTAATCTGGGCATTCAGGTCAGTTTTTCCACGTTAACACTGTTTAGCAGGCATTGCTCTAACAAGTCAACTTACCAAGACAAACACACACAAAGAACATGTTTCTGCTATTCTAAACACTTGAAAATTAGCTTTCTTTCTTTCCTGCAAGTGTAAGGCATTTAATAATCCAAAGAGTCTTCTAAATCTGCCACAGTTATCCTAAAAGGGCAACAATTTCCTGCACACAAGGGAGGGAACAGACAAAATAATGCCAGAAAGATGGAATCAGTTCTGTGGCTGGAAAGGAAAAGGAGGGTGGGGTGGGAATTGGTGTTGGCAACGTTTAAGTAGTTTAACTGTATGTGATCACCAGGTCAACTGGCTCTGTTGCTGCGCTGCCTTCTTGTCTTGCACCTTTTGGTACGTGAAGTATCTGCTTCCCCGTTCAAGTTCACTTAGGAAAGAGCAATGTGCTCCTTCAGGAAGTCCAAAGGTGTCTCTGTAGGGCTGTTGGCACTCACATGTCATCCACAGAGCTCATCACAGTCAGGAGACAGCATGAGAATCTACTCAGAAGAGGTGGCTCATAACAGAGAGGATCCCCTTCACATTAGTTATGCCATACAGAAAGCAGAGAGAAACAAATGCCAGTAAAGTTAATGTGACCAAAAAAAAAAAAAAGAAGAAAAAAGGAAAAGAAGAAAAAAAAGAAAAGAAAAGCAGCAGCAGTTTCAGCCAGAGATATAGAATTATCTAAAATGGTGGAATACAGGGCTTTTTTTTTTTCTCTGCAATTATCAGCCATTTAATAGACATAAAAAAAAGTTTGTTTTGCTTTTTGTTTTAAACATTCATGGAAAATTTGTAACAGTAGTGCTGTAATATGTTTCTATTTTAGTGGAAATGCTGGTCAAGAATTCCTCAGACCACATACTGGTACGGGTCTGCTTTTCCTTGGTCTGGTGTTGCGAATGGGCTAAGCCATGCTATAGAGAACGGATGGCCAAATACTGCTTTCATGTTCATCCATTTTGTTTTTTTAGCCCATCTTCTCTCTTCCTTTTTCAACTGTTCTATTCCCTGAAAACAGAAATATCACATTTTCAGTCAAATACTCAGATTTTGTAGTTCTGGATTCGGGGAAAGGTTCTACTCTCATTACCCCTTATCCGAAGGACACACAAATGCATCTATCCTGCCTTTCCTTTTCTTCTCACTCTTTTACATTAAAATATATTAAGGCTAAAAAGTGTTCATTGGAAATAAAATTACTTGCATTTTGTTGAGACCTAGGTACTTCGGAAACATTTTAAGACCTGCCATCCAATTGCCTCTGATGTCAATTAAAAAAACTCACCACTTAAGACCAAACAAAAAGGATGTGCTTTAATGGCTGAACGCATTATGTGCTAACCAGATGGAAAAGTTTTAGAGGAAACCATTATAAGCTTGCAGACAAAATTTAAAAAAAAAATAAATTAAAAGGGAGAATCAAAAAACCCACAAACCCAAAGATAATCTCTGTAATGCTCCCAGATTCACCAAGCAAGTTCAGGAAGTGCCCATGGCTCAGTGTAGCTGAGTCTACCTGGTGCCTCTTCATGTGTCATTAGAAACACTGCTAAAACATGCATGGGCTGACAGCAGGGAGAAAGGGTTAAATGAGATACTGATTTTCAGAAATCATTGGCATTGTTTAGTACAGGTTAGAGGCAGAACAAAAATAAGCCATCAAGCAATCATCTGAAACAGTCACTAGTTAAACATTTTTTAAAATAAGACATAAAATCCACATTGCATCTAAAACCCACAAAGTGAGTTTGGCCTTTCAGGAAAGCTATGCCTGGCTGCCACAGAAGCAAAATGAACAAGTGAAGTCATTGGAGAGCATTACTCTTCCACAGGTAGCAGCAGCAGCAGGAGGCAGATCCCTCTGTTCTTTAACTACACATCTTTTGCAAGGTAAGTTTCTCCTGATCTACATGTCTGTCCCGTGCGACGGATTAATGCACTGCAATACATCTGAGTGTCTCAAATTACTGATTCTGGGAGCTCTGGAGCACACAACACAGTTCAACTGCAAGAGTTGTGCTGATTCCTGGTAAACGTCACCTCTAGAGACAACAGCAAAATCCCAGGGCTCTGGGTCCCTTTGGGCAGAAAGGAACCATCTTGGTGGGATAACATACTCATCATGAAGAGTGATGTCTCCCAGTGATTGGAAAAGAAAGGTGAACAAAGGGTAAGACACAGCCTTGTCTCTAAAATGTGAAGTAAAACACTGGCAAGAGAGCAGACCAAGAAGAATCTCACCTGGAAATATTCCTCTGCTTAAAATAGATTGCTTGCCAGACACAGCTAGCTCAATGCCAGCAAATCAACAATGAGACATTCCACAAAGCAAAATCCTTACTGGTATGTACTAAAATAAAAACCCCAAAAATGAAAACCCACAACCCAACAGGGGGCAGACCACATGTCATTTTTTTTATTTTAGATGGTGGTATTGTTCCTTTAACATCTGAGTCCCCAGAATCAGAGGGGAAGGGAAAATCTGAGGACTTATGCCCGGTTGTAGGAAGCAGATTCTAAAAATTCTTGACAGGTTTCAAAAATATAGAAATCCAAATGATGATTTCACAGGCAGCATTGCTAATTTACACACTTATTGATAAACTCAAGCTCAGCAGGATCTGTACAACACTGTACTTCTTCCTGGGCTCTCCCCATCAGAAAAAACAATGAAGTCTTTCTCTGAACACAGAAGAGCCACAGGTGGAACATTAGCCTCTTGCAGAAGCCAAGCATTAAAAAAAACACTGCAAAAAACAACCCAGGAGCAATGGGCCCTTACAGCATAAAATGCCAGTCACAGCTCTCCAACAGCAGCAAAGTTATCTATTCTAGCTTCAACTGGCCATGGGCAAACAAGGGGAAAGAAACCTAAAGGAGGCAGGGGAAGAAAGAAGAGTTGTCATACTTTAAAGACTATCACTTCTCTTCAACTGCTCCAGTTAATTCACTGGTCTGAGCATGCTTGGTGAAGGCTGGAAGTATTCACAAATGTGGGAACACCCCCAGGAGTCACCAGCTCCATCTTTACAGAAGTGGACAAATGCAGGGATATAGGAGAGACTGCAACACTGCTGTGCAAACTCTGCTATGCCACCTTTGAATTGGGGATGACTTGGTGGCTTTGCAGCAGACCATACCCAGCAGGCTTCCATGAGCCCACTCCATTCCCTTTTCTTTTTCCCCTCTGGCAAGAGTTTTTTGTTTAAAAAGTAGCTAAAACTGGAAAATATTTAAGGCTAAGTCTGTGTATGTGTATACATATATCCCTCCCTCACCTACTCATCTGGGCTTTCCAGCATACAAACCTGTAAATAGTGACAACCAGGGGAGACACAGCTGAATTTCAGACAATACCAATGTAAAAGCACTTCATTAAAGGAAAAAGCTTCTCAAATCCACAGGGACAAATACTCTCCACAGAGTAACCCCAGTTACCTATGCCTACCGTACTGGAGGTACTGTCAACACAGCATCCCAGACAATACATAGGTGTACACTACTTCTCACAGTAACCTTCAGAGAGCACAATCCAGCACTGTGCTAGTTCAGTTCATTACACTGGATCTTTCCTCAGAGGGTACACATACATGAACTCCCTGTGCAGTAAGGTAAAACCCTGCAGCCCTTTGTTGTTTATGCAAATGGTGAGAGACAGGGTAAAGGAGAGAGAGTGAGACACCCACCGTTTCATCAGTGCAGATGGAGTGTACTTGGGTCCCAAACATAACTGAAGTGAAGATGAGAAATAGGAGAGCCTCAAAACACAAGAGGATGAGAAGAATCACTGTTGTTGGTGGAGAGAAGGAACTGCACTCTGTGAACACAAAACAACAGAGTTGGAAGGGTAGACATCAAGTAACGCAGCAACTGCAAAACACCTGCTAAGCCGTGAGTTCTCCATACTCAAACTAGCAAATAAATTATATGACAACCATTCCCAGAAAGGTACACAGCGAAGCTCTGGCACTCTTGAGCATATTCAACCATAAAATGATCATTCCCACAAGTTCAAAAAACAAATACCCAAACTCTGGAACACTTCAAGAATGTAACTTTCTCTTCCACTTGGGTGTTTCCAAAGCACACTGGCTAGGACACCATTCTACTCTGTTTCATCTGTAGCTTCTCTCTTAAACTTTAATCTTAACAGATTTTCCACAGTCCATTAGAAATCTCAAGTTGGCAGTCAGAACATGAGGATGTGTATCACCAACACGAAGTCAGATTACGCTTCCTTTCATAGCTGCCCTGACCTAAAGATGGTCAGATTAAGACAAATTCTTATTTTTCCACACACTCTATAGGGCAAACTCAAGCAAGAGCAGACAAAAAGATCCAATACAAGAGAGGAGCAGAAGAAAGGAAGAAAAACATTATAGGGCAAAACTCATAGTGTTGAGTGCTGTAAATGTCAGAACCTCTCTGGAATTTTCTGAAATCCGAGACTATCACCAAAAGCCTGTATGTTTCCCATGAGATGTTAAGCTTTAACAGATACACTATAATCAGGGGCTAACACAATCTGCACAAATCCAAGGCAGCTATGGAACAACATAGCCATCTCTCATAATGGTTCTGTTCTGCCACCTAAACCTGCAACAGGTGGGAAAATGCTTTCTCCACAGCCACAGGCTCTGAGAAAGGGGGAAAAAGGAAACTACCTGTTGATGTATCATCCCCCTATGGCCCAGGCCACTGTAGTCAAATGCAGATGTTCAGTGACAGCTGGGAGCTGTTTCACAAAGTTTTGAACTGCAGAGCAACCTTGTCAAATTCAGTTCATATATGTATCTTCTGCAGTATTATGAATTAAAACCAGACATTATAGAGAATAACACAACTGACATGGCAAAAAGACCCCATACCTAAATCCTTCTCCAAAAATATCCACGAGCAGCACATACATCAGCACACACATTCTTTGACAGTTTGCTGTTTGACTAAGCATTACTTGGAGGATTTCCTATATCCACTTGTGCTTTAAAAAACATATGTAGACTGGCTTTGTGAAAATTTATTCACTGGCTGCTTCAGAGTGAGCACGGGGGGTTTTTTTGTTTGGGTTTTTTTGAGCTGCTTGGGTTCTGGTTTTGGTTTGGCTTTTTTTTTTTTTTTTGTGGAAAGGAATTGTTTGTTCTTGTGAGGGTGGATTTTTGGATCTGGGTTAGCATGTTTTCCTGGCAGTCTGAAAGAATGATTCACGCTGCCCTTTTAAAAAAAAAAGCATAAGCATTCTTCTTATCTTGTGTTGGCATTCAGGAAATTAGCGCTGTGCCCATATCAGCAGTGGGTTATTGCACACACACTCATTAGGTGTCTTTACATCTCAGCTTTTTCCTAGGTAGTATCAGGTGTAAGTTTAAACAGGACTTTTCAGGCCAAGGATCCCAGCAGGTGAAAAAGAAATATGAAGTTCTAGGATTGGCCATTAAAAAAAAAAAAAAATAGAGACAGCATAGCAGAGCCCTGATAGCATTCTACTGAAACAAGTGAACTACATTATAAGTTCTTATTCAAAGGGCAATCTGGTATTTTAAGGAGGAATTTTGTTAGTACTCACTTGTCCAGTCTTCCTCAAAGCAATACAAGAAGTGAAATCCCACCATGATTAGAGCATGCAGGGAAATCAGTGCTATATACATCTGAAAAATAAAGGATGTAATAGAGGTACCAGGTGAGTTTAAAGACCAAAATGCAAAATCTTCCCAACACTTTAAATAAAGCAAAGTGCTAAGACTTCAAAATAAAACCAAACCACAAACAACTCCAAAAACCATCAAGCTCTCCCACCACCACCCCCAAACAAGCACCCTGAAGCTGGCAAATGCCAAGATTTCAGACTCACTCTGGCCATACTAACAGCTCTGAGTGAACACAAGGGAGACTGCTGAAGTCAAAGCCACTGGATACAACACTCAGCCTCCTGTGCCTCAGCATGGCCTTCCACGCAGCTTACTGTCCTCATCATCTCCACTGAGTACTGCACAACTTTCAGAGAACAGTGACACACTCACATCAAGGTAACATGTTGCCACAGCTTACATCCTTGCTCTTGAGAGCACTATGCTTTCCCAGAGAAACAACAGTTAATTTGTTTTAACCAGAAAATGCACTTCACCTGTTTTCACAGAAATTAGGTATTTTTGTAATACTTTTCCCTGAGGCAGACACTGCCACAGAAAGTTTCTCTCCACCTTGCCACTTTGTACTTAATCCTTTTTGTTTTAATCTAGGCCTTAGCTTTGTAACAAAAAGTGCTAAACTATATGCAATGCTACATATATGTTACAATTTATTAAGACAGGGCTAAAAAGATGACTCTCCTGAACCTACAGGCTCTGACAAGGGTCAACAAACACTAGAAGTAGAGAGATTTTCTCTCAACTACATGAAGTGTTTAATACAGTCTGCTTGAAAGTAATGTCAAGCTTTAATAGCAACTGAAATCCTTTTGATAGGACTAAACCACCTAGCTCACTCCTCAAGGTGAAAAAACCCTTGCTCAAAGAAAAGAAACAGGATTTGTTTTGTTCTGTAATCCACATCCTAGCAAACCACACCACAGAACACTAAGCCTTCCCATTTAACTGAAAATCTCCCCCTTGTTACTTGGTAATATGAGAACATTCTTCCTCAAACCTACAGATGTCTCAAAAGATTTATTAATAAAACAGAGCATCACTGGAACTCAGCCTTGTAATGTTCACACTACTCCCACGGGATATTTGCAGCTTGCTTTGATGGAACACATTTCAACCCTTCCAGAAATATGCAGTATTCAAGTCTGCACTCCTGTTTTCTTACTCATGATGCTACAGATATAGTACAAAAAGTCAAACACCTCCTTGGTTTTCAAGTACAAAAATATACCACTTGCAATTAAAAGGTGGATAATTCTTGCCAAAGGGGATGCAGACTTCCCACTCCTTGCTTAAGATGTGGCAACAGCTCTTATTATGTGATCCCACACAGGTACTCATACAACTCTAATGTTTAGGAACTCTATATATGGCCTGGGACCCAACCAGCCACAGTATGGTGTAATAAGATGGCCCATGCCTCAAAGAGCTCAATGCTGCAATAAACTACTCGCATTAAAAAATAGATGCTGAACAACCATCAACACAATCCTTACAAAACCCTGGCAAATGCTTCCTGTCATGCCTTTTCCCATTGCTGTGGGTGTGTGGGTGTGTGTGGGGGTATGTTCCCTAACTAGTGAAACAGAAGTCTGCAACAGCTCCCCATGAAGTTCCTCCAAAACAGAAAAGAAGAGAAAGCCAGCCTTGGGAGCTGCATCGCAGACTACACACACATCCCACTGGACAACCTCAAGCATCACTTGCAAAATACTTACTGTAAACAGTACAAAGTACTTCTGGTTATTCTCTCCTACACAGTTATTGACCCACGGGCAGTGATGATCCATTTTCCGAATACACCTCTTGCAAACACTGAAAGAATACAGGTCTTTATTAACAGCACTTTTCATTCCAGGAACACGAGATTTCACAGAGGTTTGGGGCACAAAGAAATTAAAGAAACCAATCAGAGGTGAAATCTGAACCTAAAACACTTGTCACCATATTTATATTTGTGGTTTGCTTACTTGACTAAGTCCGTTCAAAATGAACCCTACAATACCAAATGACCATTGCAAAAATCAATGTCACACACATCAGTGGTTCTGCCAAAAATATGGTTTGAGCTATACACTCGGGAAGATGGAAAAAATCTGTGATTTTGTTTAGTTTTAACATATTTGGTCTGTGAAAATGTCCACAGATTACAAACAAACAGAAACCAGAAAGATATAAAAAAGAGTAGTTAACAAAGATATTTTTCAGAATTGCTAATATTAGACTAAGGTTTATTTACCAACATTTCCTTGTAGCATGAACTTGCACAGAAGCAACATAAATAAGGCATTAGCAAAGATTCTTGACATCAAGGTAAGCCACACTAGTATAAAATAGTTGTGGCAGTCACTCAGGAGTACTGTACCACAATACACGTTCCAGGTACAGTTAGATGTTAAAGCACTTCATGAACCAGACTAATAAAATCAAAATTCAAATTCTTGCCAGTGTGCACATTGTGGCTAGAAGTCAAATAATTAAAACATTATTACTTTGTCTGAACATCATTCTTTTGCTTAGTCAGTAACTGCTTCAACTCACATAATAAAGGAAGTCTTTTTCTCTGCTGCTTTCTCATATGATAGGAGACGATAGGCAGCCTCCTGATACCACATTGCACAAACAAGCACAGAAATCAAATATGAAAAAAACCACAAAACCCCAAAGCAAACAAACAATAGAACCAGAAAGGAAACAGAACAATTCTGGCAGCACTGAAACAGAAAGGACTGAGTGCTCTGCTAATTTTATTCTTCTTCTTATAACAAAAACTATTTTGACCTTAAATATAAACAATAAACTTCAACACCCAAACGCTTAAGGGAAACTCAAACGAAAACATAAGCATGTTCTTATCAGCATGTATGAATAAATAATAGAAAAGCTCTCTGTCAGAACGGCCTTTCACACACTCTACCTGATGGTGGGGTAATCCCCAAGGATATGTGTCATGCCTGAAGAACAGATGGGTCACTATAGCCCGGATCTAAATGAAAGGCCAGGCAGGCAGGCCCTCTCCTCCCAGCATGGGGCCAGATCAGGAGATGATTCTTCCCAGGCAAGCCCAGGTACCCTACTACCTGCCAGCCCCAGGTGCAAACAGGAGAAGCCTTCTTTTCTTAGAATAAGCAGCTTGAAATTATTTTTGAGCTACATGGGGACTAAAATCTGCTGGCACAGTAAAAACAATTTATCTGTCAGATAATGTACTTCGTATGGCAAGTATCAATCACTGCGTTTAAAAAAAAAATGAGGGGGCAAAGGTGGGGCAGGTGGTGTAAAGGAGGAAAATGCCTGCCTGTGTGCAGATATAAACACACTTCCCTTGGGCTCTGAAACAGATGAGTACCCAAGCAAACCCTTCAACTGCTCTTAGGTCCTAGTTCCCCAGAGGGACAACCTGAAGTAGCCAAGCCACAGATGTGAAAGGGTTAGCTAAGGCTAAAAGGAGAGGTTTTATTTCATGTACACATACCAAAATCAGTTGGATGACAGGCAGAACAAGAAACTAGCTGGTAGAAAAGGAAACACAAAAATTGTAACTGAAAACTATAAGAAGTAAGGATTGCTCAACCATCCAGCTTCCAGATGCTAGCAGGACTCGTTTGCTGGGCATGAGGGACTCACTAAATAGCATATCAATCAAAAAGCATCCTGGTCCCTCTGGCATACAGCTAGCAGTATCTCCTGCTGATGCATATACACAAGCTTCATATTTGAAAAATCTAATAATTCTCCCTAACCCACAAAAAAAAAAAAGTTTGACTGAAGATTCTCAACAGCATCAGTGCTCAGTGGATCATTTCCCTAATCTTAATGCCTAAAAACTTATGTTAAAGCATAGACAAAAGGACCATGGAGATGAGGTTTTGTGTTTAGCCAGAGTCTTTTTCATTTACCTACCCTGTGAGTCATCAGCAAGACAGCATTTTAAATGTGAAGTTTCATTCATAATTGAAGAACTGTCAGAGGGGATTTTACAGTAGCATTAATAAGTGATAGGCATGATCACATTG